>NC_134507.1:2894993-3059325 GCF_027942865.1 Odontesthes bonariensis | reverse complement strand
GGGGACATGAACCGGGGCTGAAGCCATCTTGAATACACTGAACCGCGGTACCGAGCCCACGGGACCGGTTCCAGGCTCTGCTCTCCGGTGTTGGTGAGGAGGCTGTGCAGCCGAGCTCGATGGTGCTGTGCCAAACCAACAAGTTTCCCAGCTTATCGCCGCAGAAATGGCAGAGAGCGGTTTCAACCGGACCGCGAGCCGGTGTCGCATTAAGCTGAAGAAGCTCGGAGGTGGTTCCACATTATGGATGTTATTTGTTATTTTCTGTTATTTGCTGTTTAGGCTTCGGCTCCGCCCACCCCTGAGGGTCCCCTTTGTACAGTGGGAACGCAAGCTGACCCCAAAGAGACCCGACCCGTACCGTACCGTTCTGAACCGACCCGTACCGTACCGTACTGAACCGACCCGTACCGTACTGTTCTGAACCAACCCGTACCGTACCGTACTGAACCGACCCGTACCGCTCTGAACCGACCCGACCCGACCAGTACCGTACTGAACCGACCCGTACCGTACCGTTCTGAACCGACTCGTACCGCTCTGAACCGACCCGACCCGACCCGTACCGCTCTGAACCGACCCGACCCGTACCGTACCGTTCTGAACCGACCCGTACCGTTCTGAACCGACCCGTACCGTACCGCTCTGAACCGACCCGTACCGCTCTGAACCGACCCGACCCGTACCGTACCGTTCTGAACCGACCCGTACCGATACGAACCGACCCGTACCGTACCGCTCTGAACCGACCCGTACCGTTCTGAACCGACCCGTACCGTACCGCTCTGAACCGACCCGTACCATTCTGAACTGACCCATACCGTTCTGAACTGACCCATACCGTTCTGAACCGACCCGTACCGCTCTGAACCGACCCGTACCGTACCGTACTGAACCGACCCGTACCGTACTGAACCGACCCGTACCGCTCTGAACTGACCCGTACCGCTCTGAACCGACCCGACCCGACCAGTACCGTACTGAACCGACCCGTACCGTACCGTTCTGAACCGACTCGTACTGCTCTGAACCGACCCGACCCGACCAGTACCGTTCTGAACCAACCCGTACCGCTCTGAACCGACCCGTACAGTACCGTTCTGAACCGACCCGTACCGTTCTGAACTGACCCGTACCGTTCTGAACCGACTTGTACCGTACCGTTCTGAACCGACCCGTACCGCTCTGAACTGACCCGTACCGTACCGTTCTGAACCAACCCGTACCGTACCGCTCTGAAGCGACCCGTACCGCTCTGAACCGACCCGTACCGCTCTGAACTGACCCGTACCTTTCTGAACCGACCTGTACCGTACCGTTCTGAACCAACCCGTACCGTACCGCTCTGAAGCGACCCGTACCGCTCTGAACCGACCCGTACCGCTCTGAACTGACCCGTACCGTTCTGAACCGACCTGTACCGCTCTGAACCGACCCGTACCGTTCTGAACTGACCCGACCCGACCAGTACCGTTCTGAACCAACCCGTACCGCTCTGAACCGACCCGTACCGTACCGTTCTGAACCGACCCGTACCGTTCTGAACTGACCCGTACCGTTCTGAACCAACCCGTACCGGACTGAACCGACCCGTACCGCTCTGAACTGACCCGTACCGTTCTGAACCGACCCGTACCGCTCTGAACTGACCCGTACCGTTCTGAACCGACCCGTACCATACCGTTCTGAACCGACCCGTACCGGACTGAACCGACCCGTACCGCTCTGAACTGACCCGTACCATACCGTTCTGAACCGACCCGTACCGGACTGAACTGACCCGTACCGTTCTGAACCAACCCGTACCGGACTGAACCGACCCGTACCGTTCTGAACCGACCCGTACCGGACTGAACTGACCCGTACCGTTCTGAACCAACCCGTACCGGACTGAACCGACCCGTACCGTTCTGAACCGACCCGTACCGGACTGAACTGACCCGTACCGTTCTGAACCGACCCGTACCGTTCTGAACTGACCCGTACCGTACCGTTCTGAACCGACCCGTACCGCTCTGAACCGACCCGTACCGGACTGCATAGTGGAAACGAGGCAGTAGTGGGCCCCTCTTCTCCCGTCCCCCGCCTGTTTTGGCCACACTGCGGCGGTGGGCAGCCAGTCTCCGCTTCACCTCCACCTTAATGTCGGACCACTTCTTCTTCACCTCTGCTTGTGTGCAGCTCTCTGACCCCCCAGCATGGACAGCATTAATAGCATCAACAGCCTCAGGCTCTCCACCCACTCCTCTTACGTTTGCTACTTATGCCAGAGGACAGCGTGCCAAAGAACACATTTTTGCGCGCCTCCACTTCAGAAAGTAGCACCTCTACTAATTATTCTTTGCCCCGTCTCATCTTACTTTTACTTTATTTTGTGATGGTGCAGAGAGGGGAATCGCAGCTGCAGGGCTCATTTGAATATAATTTTCATATTTAAATAGGGGCGTGGACAGGGAGGGGTCGGGTACTCCGACATGTGCGCTCAATTCCACGCACAGATTCATACATCCGGATATTTTTGTACATACAACGTTTTCTGTATCGGAGCGCACGCCATGTTTCAGTAGGAAATCCACACAAGTCTTTGTACATGAGGCGCCTGGTCCTCCATGTTATGTGGAACCAGGACCTTTTAAAACATGAGCACAATCAGCAGCTCACATGTTGCATATTAAGGACTTAGAATAAAATCCACATTTCTAAATGTTTCGAGTCTGTTTTCTTTAAAAAGATAAAACCTGTAATTACTTCTGTTGATTGGGTGGCAGTCAGAGGCAGAGGCCCTCATCATCTGAATCCAGAGGATGTGACTGATGGAAAGGATGAAAATGTGGAAGTTAAACAGCTTCTGTATCTGATGAGGAAAGACTTCAAAAGAGATGGTTATCTAAAAGCTGAGCAACAAGCTATTATGTGTGGACCCGTTCCCTTGCCCAGCCTATTTGTGCTGAGCAAGTTTTGCGTGATGAAAATAAAGCAAGAACAGGAACAGAACCAGCTGCCAGGTATCATCCCACAATCAGTCTGTAGGTTGGGCACCGAGAGTTAAGTTGTTCACTATCCTCTCTGAGCTTTCTGAATCAAAGGTAAGTCTTATTCTTAATTTTATTATCATTATTATTCTTAATATTTCTGCTGACAGAGAGGAATGGAGGCAGTTTTTATGATGAACAGAGCATCAGTTTTCAGTAGGATTCATCTTTTAAATTAATTCAAGGCTTTTCAGGTGTGTGAGAGGACTTTATTTAACAGAAAAGGGAGCAGAGAGAATGAAGGAAGAATTACAGCAAAAAGCCTCAGACTGGGCCAGCTGCGTAATGACGTTCAGCCTCTGAGTTAAACTGCGCAGCACCGACTGAATGCATCTCATGAACCTGAGAATGTGACGATTTCAGGATGAAAACACACTTTATTGGTTAAGACAACGTACAAAGGAACACGGAGCAGGTGGATGACTGTGTGAGAATATAAAGTTATTTAATCTAATATAAGATTTAATTCAGATTGGAGCTGATATTTGATTATATTTGAGTTATTGATGATTCTTCTGATTTAATAACATGTTTTATTATTGAGAGAAGGTGGTTAAAGCGACCTGTAACCGTCCAAAAGGTCGAACAAATGTTCTCAGATCCCTGCGTCGGAAACAGGAAAGTTAGCTTCAGCATCACGTGACTACGTCAGGAAATGACGCAGTCACACCTGCGTGCGCATCTTTGCCGCCAATTTATGATCGTCGTCTCATTTTCCCGTTTTTCTTCACCGAGAGCAGTCGTGTGAGAGAACGCTGCACAGGTTCCTCTTCATATAGAGTTTTATAGCAAATTTTACTTTAAGAAAAGCTTCAGTTTTAGAGCAGAAAATGTTTTCTGTAATATCTCATCTACGAGTTCCGACTTTGCTGGCTGTCGGCTTCGTGTTGGCTGCATCAGGTGAGCTTTAGTCGTGAAGTTAAACCAAACTGATTGTATCTGTGGTGTGAAGAAGGAAAAGTAGAATTCTGATTTACATAGTGAGAATACCAACGTGTACAAAGCTTTTGTTTATGCCGGTGTCTTTTTAAGTTGGCGACACGCTGCAGGGTGAGGCCTCGTGTGTTTTTAAGTTGGCGACACGCTGCAGGGTGAGGCCTCATGTGTTTTAGCAGCGTCTCTGAAACTCAGCTTTACTTACTTTGTTAGTCTAAAAGAAACTTGTTTATTTATTAACTTTTAATGTTTAAGTGTTTGTTAAAATTCTGTCAGTCTTCATGTTAAGCTGCAGCCTGTGAGCTTCTTTTTTATCATGATGTCAGTTTACAGTCAGACACCTGAACCCTCTCAGTGGGTGTGGGTATAATTATCATCCTCTTCCTGACTTCCATCACAGATTCTGTGTGGAGCCACTTTCTGCTGATTATTGACAGTTTTTACAGAATAATCAGATCATTGTTCTCACTCTAAAAGCAGAAAACTGTTTGCACCTGGTTCCAGCTTTGTAATGTCCCTTTAATCCTCTGATAAAGCTGATCCTGTCGGGTTTTAGAGAGTCAACCAGCTCAGAGCAGCGTGGTCTCTCTGGTGTCTCTGCTGTGGAAGTTCAGAGTTCCACTTTGACCTCTTTAACCTCTTTAACCTCTCTGCTCTGTGTTGTTTCCTCTCCTGCAGATCAGACAATCATCACTAAACCTGGACAGGATGTGATTCTGACATGTGGAGTTCCCAACAACAACACCATCGTAGTTGTAGAGTGGAGCAGAGCTGATCTGGGTCATAAACATGTTTTTGTCGTCCGTGATGGTCAGCCTGTACCAGCAGAGCAGCATCCATCTTTTAAGGACCGGGTGGATCTGCAGGACAGACAGATGAAGGATGGAAACGTGTCTCTGATTCTGAAGAATGTGACGACTAACGACAGCGGAACTTACGAGTGTCGAGTCGCCCAGGAAGGAATAAATGATGGGAAGATATCCGGTGATCCAATCAGAACCATCAGTCTGAAAGTTCCTCCAGCAGGTGAGTTTGTGTTTGTCTATGGATCAGAGCTGAAGCAGCTTCCTGGTTGTTGATGTGAAACATCTCAGATCAGATGTTTCAGGTGTTTCCTAAAGATGTTGCTGATGAGACTGCAGAAAGCAGCTGGTCAGTGAACATTACATTACAGTCATTCTGCAGACGCTTTTATCCAAAGCGACTTACAGTAAGTGCGTTCAACATCGGTAGGCAAAAGAACTTCAGCTCACAAGAAATCAGAAATGCATTTCCTTCCAAAACCAAACAGCTAAGAGCATAACTAGTGCAGAGTAAGTGCGGTAAGTTAGAGACACACGGGAAGATGAGTTAGGAAACAAAGACAATTTAGGAAACAAAAGGCAATTTAGAAAACAAATAAGTCAAATCAAATTTATTTATATAGCACATTTCATGTACAAACAATTCAAAGTTTTAAGTGCCTAAGAAGCTGGGACGAAGCAGGTGATGTCCTCAGAGGGCAGATCTGAGTGCAGTGAGATGATGTGGGACAGCAGTTAGAAGAGGAAATGTTCTTCAGTCATCACCTGACAGCTGATACTCACACCTGTTTCTGACCTGCAGGGAAGGAGGATGGAGAAAGAGATGGAGGAGACGAGGATGGAGGAGAGAAGGATGCAGGAGGAGAGGATGGAAAGAAGGATGGAGGAGGAGAGGATGGAAAGAAGGATGGAGGAGGAGAGGATGGAAAGAAGGATGGAGGAGGAGAGGATGGAAAGAAGGATGGAGGAGGAGAGGATGGAAAGAAGGATGGAGCTGGATCTCTTGGACTAATCGTTCGACTGGCAGTTTTGTTCATAGTTCCTGCTGTTGGTGCTGTTGGTGGTTGGATCTACAAAAGACATCCATGTCCGCCTCCAGCAGAAGAAGCAGCTGAACCAGATGTTGAAATGTCTCCTCTGAGGGCAGCTGTGTAGCATCACGCACCACAGTGAGGTACAACAACAACAAGCCTTGGTTCACAGCGAAGCTCAGACAGCTAAGGCTGGTGAAGGAGGAGGCGTTCAGGAGTGGGGCCAGAGGCAGATTTAAGCCGGTGTTCACAGGCATCTTCAACACCTCACTGGAGACATTCTGCCACGTACCAGCCTGCCTCAAGACCTCCCACCAGAACAGCTTCTTCCCCTCTGCAGTTGGCCTCACCAACAAGGCCCGCTGTACCACTGATCCTGCTGTTTTTAAATAATAAAACTCAACTGTTTGTTGATCAAATGAGGTTTATTTCAGTTTCAGTCTGAATGTAAAGGATGAGCAGGATTCACGGGTGTTTCAGAGGAATATAAAAGCTGTTTCATCAGAAACTGTTGAAGCAGCTGTGGAATCTGGACCGACGTCCTGCATTTATATGGAGTTTATTTTGTGTCAATAAGTTTAAAGAAGACTTTTATAAGAGCAAGCAAAATATATCAATTCAAAAACTAAATTTAAAAAAGTCAAACAAAAAAAACAAATTCAAACAAAAAATACATGATTGCAATTAAAAAAAAAACTGAAATCGTGTAAAATATTTGCCTTCGCCTCCTTCTCAGTTTTGGTTGTTGTCGTTTTCTTTGATTACGTCTCCAGCTTTCTCGGTTGCGCTCCCTGACTTTTTGTTTGCGGTTTTGACACAAACGTGCCTGGTGGGTGCGCTTTCGACGGGGGCATTCCTATTGGCTTATTTGTGTTTGACAGACAGCTAAGCAAGCGTACGAAGCAGCTCTGGCCACAGCAGCTACTCTGCTTCTGATTGGCTCTAAAAACGTCAACAACGGCGTTTTTAGAATAGTTACAACTGTTAAAATATTGTTGAAATTAACTTAATCGTAAACTATAGACATGTCCTTACCTCGGACTGCATTTTGCCATTCTCCAGAGATCGTATTCCTTCGTGCCGTTGTTGACGTTTTTAGAACCAATCAGAAGCAGAGTAGCTGCTGTGGCCAGAGCTGCTTCGTACGCTTGCTTATTGACACATAATAAACTCCATACATTTAGAAGCAACCAGAACAACATCATTAACTGTCTCCGACTGCAACTCTGATGGAGAAATGAGGTTAAAACCTGCCCGAGCAGCAGCATGAGCAGCAGGTGGCGCTCTAACACACCCGGACTCTTTAAAGGAGACATCTTATGCCCTTTTTAATAAGTTGGCACGATTGAAAAACATGGTTACAATCACATGTTGCATATTAAGGACTTCTATAAATATCTAAGCCACATTATAGAATAAAATCCACATTTCCATATGTTACGAGTCTGTTTTCTTTAAAACAAACTTTCTAATAACTTTTGAAGGGCGGTCATCAGAGTAACTGCATGTGAAGTGTTGATAAATGTTCTCTTTGTGGATTGGGTGGCAGTCAGAGGCAGAGGCCCTCATCATCTGAATCCAGAGGATGTGACAGATGGAAAGGATGAAAATGTGGAAGTTAAACAGCTTCTGTATCTGATGAGGACAGACATGGTTATCTAAAAGCTGAACAACAAGCTGTAGAGTTAAGCTGTTCAGCTTTTAGAATCAAAAGGTAAGTCTTATTATCGTTATTATTCATATTTCTGTTGTGTTCTTCACTCATCACCTGATACTCACACCTGTTTCTGGTCTGCAGGGAAGGAGGATGGAAGAGCCAAAGATGACCATGTTGGACCGACAGGATTTTTCGTATCTATTGTTGTTGGTTTTAGGATCCATCCATCTATATATGGATATCTGAATAGATAATGTTATGGCACTTTCATTCTAATGGCAGCACATTTCAAATAAAGCTAAATGCTAAAAGCTATACACTCCTTTTGGATTCATTTATAATCGTGATTAATCAGGGAAATCATGTGATTAATTAGATTAAAAAGTTTAATCGTTGCCCAGCCCTGAAAATGACACCTCTTGGGTCTGTCCTACAACAATAGGGTTAGTCCTGAGTGATTATATAAGAACAATTAAAATACAAACAAAAGTGTGAAAACTGGAGTAAAAATCTAACTGACCAGATTCACCGAATGAAAATAAAAAATAAGTCTGAACTTTTTACACAGATAAATGGTTTATGGAATAACACACATTCCCTTTATCTATCATTAATAAAACAATATAATACAACACTGAGGACAGCAGCTACAGTGTCATATGCACGTGTAAAACAACACTATCAGCTAGCTGAGCAACAAAATTTTAAATTTCGACATCCCTAGTCTAAAGAAAAATAAAGTTTTTTATTTCAAGCTGAGCTGCTGCTGGTTTTTATATTAGACATTGTTGCACTAAACTACAAGGTGAAGAATTTGTTTATGACTTGATTACTTTTGTTGTCCACGCTGCCTCACAGAAGTGCTCCGTTTATAAGTGTTAAATGATAAAATAAGTGAATAAAATAAAGAATCAGGGACATCCTGGATCTGTTTCTTTGCCGTTCTTGATTTTTTTAATGTCCTGCAGAAGTATTGGATCGGCAGACACTCAAAATCAAATGACTTTGAGGCAAAAAAAACCTGATCGGGACATCCCTGCTGCTAATGAAAACATGCAGGCTGGTCCACAGCCAGGAAAAGAAGTTCAAACATTGAAAAGGCCCCTACAACACAAACATTAAACATATACTTTATGTGGAAACATACCCGTCAAGAACTTTGTGGACACAGTCCTTGGTGCTCTTCCCACCAATTTTGGCCATTTTCTTCACCTGTTGAAATAAGAACATGATAAAAATCAAAGTCAAGTGTATTTATATAGCACATTTCATGTACAAAACAGTTCAAAGTGCTTTACATAAAATAAAAGCGTTGCAGCAGGGAGTGGAAGAAGCATTAAAAATACATAAAATAACATAAAGAGAAACACATAAAATAATTTAAATGAATTTAAAAACAGGCAACAGTCTAGATAAGTTCAAAGATATTTCATGCATAGACACATGAGAACAGAAATGTCTTTAACCTGGATTTAAAAATGTCTCCATTTGGTGAAAGTTTAATCTCCACTGGCAGTTTGTTCCACTTGTTTGCAGCATAACAGCTAAATGCTGCTTCTCCATGTTTAGTCTGGACTCTGGACTGGACCAGCTGGCCTGAGTCCTTGGATCTAAGAGCTCTGCTGGCTTTATATTCTCTGAACACATCACAGATCGGGAATGAGATCCTTCCCCAAGTGGAGGAGTTCAAGTATCTCGGGGTCTTGTTCACGAGTGAGGGACGAATGGAGCAGGAGATTGACAGACGGATCGGTGCGGCGTCTGCAGTGATGCGGGCTCTGCACCGGCCCGTCGTGGTGAAGAAGGAGCTGAGCCAGAAGGCGAAGCTCTCGATTTACCGGTCAATCTATGTTCCTACCCTCACCTATGGTCACGAGCTGTGGGTAGTGACCGAAAGAACGAGATCACGAATACAAGCGGCCGAAATGAGTTTCCTCCGCAGGGTGTCTGGGCTCTCCCTTAGAGATAGGGTGAGAAGCTCGGTCATCCGGGAGGGGCTCGGAGTAGAACCGCTGCTCCTCCGCATCGAGAGGAGTCAGATGAGGTGGCTCGGGCATCTTGTGAGAATGCCTCCTGGACGCCTCCCCGGTGAGGTGTTCCGGGCCCGTCCCACTGGGAGGAGGCCCGGGGGAAGACCCAGGACACGTTGGAGAGACTATGTTTCTCGGCTGGCCTGGGAACGCCTCGGGGTCCCCCCAGAAGAGCTGGAGGAAGTGGCCGGGGACAGGGACGTCTGGGTCTCTTTGCTCAAGCTGCTGCCCCCGCGACCCGATCCCCGGACCAGCGGAAGATAATGGATGGATGGAGATCACAGATTGTAAACCATCAGCAGGCTTTTAAAATCTATTCTGTGACTGACTGGAAGCCAGAGTAAAGATTTTAAAGCTGCTGTGATGTGTTCAGATCTCTTAGTCCGGGTTAAAACTCCAGCAGCAGCGTTCTGGATGAGCTGCAGATGTTTAATGCTCTTTTTGGGAAGTCCAGTTAAAAGAGCATTACAGTAATGGAGTCTGCTGGAGATGAATGCATGGATGAGTTTCTCCTGGTCTGTTTGGGAGAGGAAACCTTTAATTCTGTTGATGTTTCTGAGGTGGTAAAAAGCTGCCTTGGTGACAGCTTTGATGTGGCTGCTGAAAGTCAGATCTGAGTCTATCAACACTCCGAGGTTACCAACTTGATAAAGTCGAAATGTTGGTATCGGAACAACACGACTTCAGACTTGTAAAACCTACCAGGGTATCAAAGGCTTCTTTGTCTCACAGCCGTTGCTCCTCTTTCTCGAAATCCTCCATTGAGTCCATCCTCTCAATGCAGACTGGAGAGGTAGGCTGTGCCATCTTGTACTGATTCCGGAGGTCGACCGGTAAACCCAAGACCTTCTTCTGGAACACTGAAATAAATGAGCACATTTGTTGGTTACAATGGTTACCTCCAATCTGAATAGCTAGGCTAGCTAGCTGTTTCACATTGTTTTTGTAATCAGCTTCAGTGTTTGTCATTAAATCAAACATAGTTTTTCTTTTTAAAGTTCAAATGTTATCTGACCTGATAGAAAGAAGCCACTCGACTGTTTTCATTTCCAGAGGCTGAAACACATCCAAATCAGCCTGTAACCATCATGTTGTCAATGCAACACATTACCGTGCTTTAAGTTGTCATCAGTGCTCACATGCATCGTCTGGGATAGCTGTGTCCTGAATGGGCTGCAGCTTTTCCAATGGAGCAGGGTAGTTGGGCAGCTCGACACCTAGAGGTTAGTAAATGTAAATGTACTTTATTTCTACAGCCCTTTACAGACAATCCTTACGATGTACCAAAGTGCTTTACAGCAGGTAATAAATAAAGAGAAGAAGAAGTAAAAACAATAAAAGAACAGCGAAAGCAATAAAATAAAACAAAATCAAATAAGATAAAAGTGTCATCATACTACTGGAAATTAAAAGCAATCCTAAATGAGTAGGTTTTTAGCCTAGATTTGAAGAGGCCCAGGTCAGAAATAAGACGCTGCTGGACGGGGAGCTTATTCCAGAGTTTAAGTAGAACAAAATAAAGAAGCATGCTCATCTCCAACATTTTTATCAAATTTAAGAGTTTTGAAACTGGAATTTCAAATTCATTGTAGAAAGTTATTACCCCTGACACAGGAAGGCATATAGAGACATTTTAAAATATCTTCGTGGTCACTTTATTGATAATTAATTCATATTATTTTTACTCAATCTTGAATAAAAATTTATTTAAAAAAATAAAATCCCCTCCCTGCCTCAAGGACAAATACTCACTCATCTTCATTTTGATTTTTACATTTTATGACCTTAAAGATATCAAAGATATTTAAACTTTAATTAAGATATGAAATAGTACGATATAAAATACAATGGCTTAAATTATATTATTGTATAGCCGATGCCAGGTCATTAAACCAGTATGTCAGTTGAGTCTGTTACTGGGTTGTCTGTAATGATTTTTAAGATCCAGGAAGTGTCAGTATTGAGCAACACAGTATTGACCCAGCATCACTACAGTTTGGGATGATGTAACTACACTGGCTGCATGAGATACACCTCTTGTTTTTACATCTGTTCATAATTTTCAATAACTCTAACAATAACTCCTCTCTGTGTGTTTACTGTCAAGTCTGCAACACAGGTGCACTTTAAATGTTTGAGTGAATATCCAACTTAAAACTAACTTCACTGAAGTGCGAACCCCCACCTGATGGCTGTGTCTAGGGTTGCCAACCGTCCCTTGAAAAACGGAATCATCCCGTATTTAGAAACAAATGTACGGGTCCCGTATTGAGCTGAAAAAGGACGCACTTTGTCCCGTATTATTGTGAGAATCAAAAATAGTCCATCAAATGTCAGTGGAATAAATGAATAACACGGCGCTTTATATGAAAATGTAAGGTAAACTTGCTCCCCCGCCCTCTCCTGCTCTGTGACCAATGAGCTGACAGCACATTCATAAAGGAGTACGACAATACGGAATCCCGCTCATCTCATTGGTCGAGGTTGCCTAGCTGCGAAGATGGCGGAAGACAACAAAGCAGCATGGCTGACCGTGACAGTGGCACAGACGCCGGCACTGCTGCGTTAGAGTTCTCGGACAGTACTCCTCCTCAGCATCCCATCTTCCACTGGGTTTGTGGAGAGGATTTTCTCTTTTATGAAGAACAAGTGGACGGATGTGCGGAACAAATGTTCCACTGAATTAATCAAAGGTGAGCTCATTGTGAGCCTCAATTTTTAAATGTCTTGCTCAGAGTTTTACTCTGCAGCACTCAAAGACAAACAGCTCCTTGCTGCAGCAAGAGCTCAGAGGAAGTACAGATGGAAAAAGAAGCGTTGAGTTGCGCATTAAGTTCATAAGTTCTATTTTTAAATATGTTTACAAGTTAACAAGTCTGTTTGCACTTTTGTTATTGTCTATCTATTGTTTTATATTTATTTATACAGTTTTAAGTTTCAGACAGATTTCTGTTTAAGAAAGATATTTATCTTATTCAGTTTATTTTGTTATTTTGTAATAAAGTACATTTCTGGTTAAACATTTGTTTTCCATGTGTTTATATCACTCAAAAATATGCATTTAATTCAATTCAGGTTCGAATTAAATACAGGGCATCTGCACATTTTTTATCAAAAAATTTAATGACTTTTAAGACCTTTTTAAGACCTCTAAGAATAAAAATTAAGACCATTACCACGGCAAAAATATATATAAAAACTACACTCTAGGCTGTTCGGTGTTGAAAAAAAGTCCAGTGTGAAATGTGTGCTTCAGTGATACTGAATCAGTGTGTCAACATGATCGCATAAGATTTGAACGCACAAGGGAACACCACACACTACAGGACAATCATGCCCAATTGTCTCTGCGAAGGAGTGTGTTTTCGCTGCCGTTTGTCTGTCTGTTTGTCTGAGGCTCTGAGCAAAATAAATCCATAATTGAACCTAATATTCGAGTTATGTCTACTGTGCTTTTACAACTAGCAAAACAATTTTACTACCCAAGTTAACTTAAACCAGAACTTTGGACAACTCACGTGAAGCACAGACTATGGACAGTGACTTTGCATTGCATAAACCACACAACAAAATTTAATCTCCTTCGGGATTAATAAAGTATCTCCAATCTAATCAAATAAATAAAAACGAGCACAGACCGCTCATACAGTCAATGGCACGTACCCATAGAAAAAATACACACTCACCCACACATCACACAACCTGACTATCAGTAACCTACACAAACCCACACACATAATGGCTCGGCGGCCAGCAATCGGATAAACCAATGAAGTGAATCAATCCTGTGAAAGAATGAAAACAAGTGAATGAAACCTGCACTCACCCATTATGAAGTTAACTCTGCCAGCCCCATAATCTTCCCCCTGCTCAGCTAACTCCTTGACGTCGGGTATGTTTGGTAACGTTACTGCGGCCAGCATTGGCAACTAGGCTGCTAGACTTGCTAAATCGGTAAGCATTAGGCTACTGAAGAAAGCTAGTCTTTTTAGCTACGTTATATTTTCATCTTTCTTCTCGGCTATAAGTTAACCTTTGTTTACGGCCACTGGCCCTAACCTGACGCGCTAGCTGTCAAATCACCGGAAGTTTTCACCGGAAGTACTGGCGCACACACAAAACGTCAGCAGTCGCCATTATTGTGCACGGAGCGATAGAAAATCGTCTCTCCAGACATATCTTTCTTTCATTTCGCCCAGATGAAATTTAATGCCACTCTTCGAAAATCGGCGAAATTTAAGACATTTTAAGACCTTAAAAAAAGTATTTTTTATTTAAGACTTTTTAATACTTTTTAAGGATCCGCGGAGACCCTGAAATAGTTAAAAAATAATTTCACTTACAAAAAAAATAGCCACGCCAGGAAGGGTGAAGGCAATCGGGTCGGCCGTTCCTGCCAATGAGGTGTCCCTTTTTTTTTTTTTTTAAGGAGTTGGCAACCCTAGCTGTGTCTGCAGCGCGATGCTAACTTCGGCTAACGGTAGCAGTTAGCATCCGCCGCTAACCCCCGCTTCCCAGCTCACAAAAAACTCTCTACCTTTACGACTACACACATAAACACGTCGTAACATCGTATGTGTTATATTAACCCCTTCAGACCCTGCGTCCATTGGAATGGACATGACATATTTCTGTCTCTAAACCAATAAATACTCTGTAATTTAATGATACCAGCAGTGCATGTCACTGATTGGATCCTGATTATCCAATCAAAATCATTTCATGACATTGAGCAAGCTCTGAGAGAGTGGTAGACATCAGACAAGACAAGCATGGCTGAGCGATTGCAGAGAGGGAAGAGTAAGTGTCCATTTTCAATCAAAAATATCAATTTATGTTCATGCTGGCCAAATAAATTTGTTCTCAGTATAATTGTAACAGTTACAAGTGATAATATTTGAAGTTATTTTGAATATATATCATATCATTAATTCATAGGATTTTTTTCAAAGTCTGATGTCCATTGCAATGGACATCAGGAGTTGGGCGGGTTCAGCTAACACTAAAATGTTTAGTGTCAGTATGTAAAGATACAACGTATCTGTAAGTTTTTAATTTTCATACAGTTTACTATGGGAAAAACAGATTTTTCAGGTAATCTTATCTGCAGTCACACATCTATTGTGATCATGTGCATGTTCAGATTGCTTTATTTCTGTATCTTCTTGCAGGCTCCAGGTTTTACTGGTGATGACCTCACTACTGTTCCCTACCAACTCTATGATACACCATAAAGTTAATGTGCATGTTAAAAACTGTACACAGACTCAAAACCATGCAAACATCCAGTTCCAGATGTTTAGGTCATACCATATTGGTTACCATGTGGAAAAACTCAGCATTATTTTCCTTGTTTTTATGACATTTTACGCCCATTTTGTCGTGGCGTCCATTGGAATGGACATGAAAAAATACTATTAAAAAACATGAGATATCAAAAATGTGTTTTTTGCACTTTGTTTTTATGTTGGAGAGGAGTCAGAATCAGTTTGAAAAAAAATTTTTTTTTCAGCCAAAAAAATGCAGGTCTGAAGGGATTAACGTTGTCCACCGCTCTATGTATTGATTTTTCGCCAGCTTAGTTGTAAACAAATGGTCCTGTTCACAAGGTAACGTTAGCAGGTGCAATGCTAATTGTAGCGACAACAAGGTTTGAAGTAGATTAACACAACAAAGCTAAAGCTAAAGCTGACCGACGCGTCAGCCGTCCATTGGGGAGTTTATTGGAACAAACCGTCACAGCAAATGTGCATACAGAATGTTACAAAATGTCCGCAGAGTTTGCTTCGCGACACCTTCTTATACCGTCTTATCATAACAAGCGTACGTGGCCCTCTCTGGAGGCGCCTAGCTTTCGCCGTAACCATAAACAATCTCATTCTAACTATCAACAATCTTCATATGAACCAGTCAACAAGGCACACGATGTAATTCTGACATGTCAAGAGAATGTCATGACATTATTCTCCCATATAGTCCCCCCTGAAATCACTTATCAGTGATTTAATAAAGAAATAATCTAAAAATGAAAGAAAATCATCCCACATAGTTAATTAAGAATTAGTTAACATAATCAACACTAAATTATTCTAATAATTCTACAATCTCAAACGAAGGGAACATTTGCAAATAAATTAAACCGAATATATATACGCACCCGAATCACATCCAATGATTAAATGAATTCAACAATAACACAAATTTAAAGGGATAATCCGGAGTAAAATGCGCTTTAGGTCAATTTACGGGATGTTGGGAGTACATACGTTGAGTTGACATCAAAATCATTTAATTCTGATGTGTTTTGAGAATTTTGATTTGACCGTTTTCAGCCAAAAGACGTTAGCCTGGAGGAGAGTGGGGCATATGGTATCGCTGCTACAAAACGCTATTTTTACACCTCTTCTACAGCTCCAAACAACATAACACTTACATGGTAGTGAGTAGAGGGTCCCTAAAGCCAAACCGAAGTGTCCCGAGGTCTTCATGTGGTCGGATAGAGAGTCCAGAATGAATTTAAAACCAGCCAGTCTCTTTCCGGAAATGCTCCTGCTGCAGCTGGCATCTTCAGCGTAAAGTCCGTATAGTAGAGAGCCGAGTGTGGAGTAACACGCTCTGGAAATTCACAATTTCGTAGCCGTTTTTTTTTTTACAAACATAGTCCAGTATTTCTTTCGAAAGCCAGGATAGGAACGAACACGCACCATAACTCCAAAAGTTTGCTCCGCTGTTTGTTCAACAATCTGCTCACACACCTCTCCTTCTTCTGTGATGGTCACTCCAGTCACGCAAAAGACGTCTTCCGTAAACAGGAGGCTAGGTCACGCGAGACGTAAGGTCACGTGACATTTTATGAAATTCCAACCTGTTAGTAAGCTAGGCTTTGCTGTTGCATACAACTTCATTTCACTTTCGAAAGAAATACTGGACTATGTTTGTAAAAAAAAAACGGCAACGAAATTGTGAATTTCCAGAGCGTGTTACTCCACAGTCGGCTCTACTATACGGACTTTACGCTGAAGATGCCAGCTGCAGCAGGAGCATTTCCGGAAAGAGACTGGCTGGTTTAAATTCATTCTGGACTCTCTATCCAACCACATGAAGACCTCGGGACACTTCTGTTTGGATTTAGGGACCCTCTACTCACTACCACATAAGTGTTATGTTGTTTGGAGCTGTAGAAGAGGTGTAAAAATAGCGTTTTGTAGCGGCGATACCATATGCCCCACTCTCCTCCAGGCTAACGTCTTTTGGCTGAAAACGGTCAAATCAAAATTCTCAAAACACATCAGAATTAAATGATTTTGATGTCAACTCAACGTATGTACTCCCAACATCCCGTAAATTGACCTAAAGTGCATTTTACTCCGGATTATCCCTTTAAACATTGCCATCACACTTGTCCACTGTTCGCAGTACATAGGAGCGAAAAACCCACCGGCTGCTACTTTCGTAACTCATGTTCTTATCTTGGGAAAACTCACCTACGACCCCACCCCACTTGGCGACCGACCACTTTACCAAAGGTCGCACTCCGAACAGTTGACTAACACAACTGGCAATGGACATATTAGTGATCAGTTCTGATTGATAATACACATAGACTGAATACACCACCATCAAATCAATTAATCACAGTTTTGTACCACGTACAATACATAAAATTATGGATTATCACACAATCATAGTAATAAAAAGCAATGTAATGCCGCTCTTCCAGTCCCGTCCCATCTCCCGTACTCTGGTGTCGTCTGCTTCTGGCCGAACATCCGTCCGGCTGGGTCTGGAACTGCTAAGCTAACTCTGGGAGGAGAGGTCGCCAGTACGTCACTCCCAATCAAAGAGATCTTCAGCATCTCTTCTCCCTATCAGACTAAATTTGGTTCCACCCTTGAGGAAAGAATCTTGTGAACCGTCCGTTGATAACCTTCATTCGTTGGCCCGCTCTGCCATGCGTTGGTCCCTGGACTCGCATGGTCATCTGCCTCCAGATTCCTCCCACTGTTCGTTTGAACATCACTTGCAGCAAACACCTTCTCAGAATGGGTATAATGCAACACACCAATAGGGAGACCTTTATCACTATCAACAATATTGCTATTCCCGCTTTAACTGTCATCGCTCCCCCTTCTCCCAAAATCCCAAACAGACCAGTCCACCACCGTTCACCTCCACCAGCATCACACGTCAGCTCCTCTTCCAGTTCTCCGAACTTCTTCACGGCCATTGTAAACGTCCCACCAGCTGCAGTGTTCCCGGGTATAAATGTACAACATTTTCCCCAACCAACTGGCAAACACCACTCTTCCCTTCTAATATCCATTCTAAAACTTGTCTGTTCTACCAAGCCATCATACTCGTGTAGTTAAGAATTCTCTGTTGGTTGTAGTATATGTAATTAATCCACTCCACATTTTTGTTAATCGTGATCCACGGCAAAATAGACTCAAATCCAGCTGCAATCTCCCTGCGTGCTTTGAACTTGAAAGGAACCGCTTTCGGCTGCCATATTGCATCCAAGTAAACGTGCTTATCCCTGATGTAGTCATCACTAGATCTTTTAACTCTCCCTTTTTCCACATCCAAACCTCGCTTCTCGTTTACCTTGTCATACACTAACACAACTGATGTGTTCCTCCTCACCAGTGCCCAAAGACCTATCCACCTGTTGGGTAACACATTTAACAAAACATCATTTCCACACATCCAGTAACTCTCAGCTATTGGGTGTGTCTTATCCCCAAAAAGATATAGCGTTAAAATGATCATTTCTATATTTTCACATTATTGGTCCAAATAAATAAATCCTAATAAATATTGGTTTCATTTAACAGTAGTATTACCTACGTGAGTTCCAAAAGCATTCCAACTCACCATCGTAATCTACTCTATCATCAGTGGGAGGCCCATCCTGTGATGTACTATGATTAAATTCCGCACAAGAAGACTCCAATTTGTGGCCCTCCCTTATTTTGAAAACAATTCCGTAATTTATTTGGCCCAAACATCAACCTGCACTTAATACCACACATAGGAAACAATAACCATTTATCCTCTCCCGATGTGAACCTACCTTCTCTGCATTCCCGTTGCTGGACCACTGCACAGTCCCTGAAGGTGTGTGGCTCTGGAACAACAACAGGCAATGCTCCTGGAGCGTCTGCGCATATGAGACACTCTGTCGCTGTCAGTTCTCTCGTAGTGTACCATGCCCATCTATTAGAGATGCGCGGATGACGTATTTTCCCATCCGCAACCGCTGCAAAAAAATATATATCCGCCCGCTATCCATTTGCACAAACATTTTTTCACCGATTTTCAAAACCGAACCTGCCCGCCATCCGCCGATAGGTGTAGGTCTATTGAAGGTGCCTTGGCTATTTGTATCGGCTTTTTCAAACAGCGTAGTTCATTATATCTGGTCAATAAGTCCGCCTACTACTATGTAGTGGATAATAGTGCTGTCAAAATCACTCCCAAGTGCTAAATTGAACACCTTTAAGACACACAGCCGTCACAAGCGATTGAATTCCTTCCAAGGCATTCACACTATCACTAGTTACAGGTTAGCATACCCTACGTCTCCCCACTTGTATGTGAAACATTAATACAGAATATAACTATATAGTTCTACATTTTGGATTAACCGATCTATTTCCAAGCATCACACGACCCTTCCATCACCTTGAAAATGTGCATTCCACTGTCGTTTTGACATGTCTGAATTGAAATACTATTTGCAGCTATATTTCACACTCCATCAAGAAAAAAGTAAAACATGATGAGCACGGGCACACGGTTTTGAGTGTACGAATTTTTTTAAAGAATCTAGACAACAAAGTCCGTCTACATAGCACGATAAATCCATCCTTTAGCGCAAATGTTCCCAACCTACTTCAGAGAATGTAAAACAACTTCAAAGCACATAGTCTAAGCCCAAATCAACATGCCACGGCGGGCAAAATGAATAACCAGATGGCCTACCTTAAAACGCTGTCTTGATCACAGGATTCTTCCAATTATTCCACTTTAATCCACACGGTTTAACGCACCCAACACTGCTAGCAAGCAACGTAGAACTAGGGTCCTATGTGCTAACTGTAGGCCATGAATGGCCTTAGTAACGGACACAAACAAACGAGAAGACCTACGCAGGAAATCTAAAACGTGGTTTTGTTTTATACTGTTTGTAATGTATGTTTTCGTTCGTTACCTTTGGAAAATTATGTTTGTTTGTTTTTTTTTTTGTTTTTTTTTTAGTGCTTCAACCGCAACCCGCCCGAATTTAATTACAATACGACTTTTCGGAGTGTCATCCGCCCGATCCGCGGTTCATCCGCGGGCTCCGTGGATTCAACCGCCAACCGCGCATCTCTACCATCTATACCACATATTCTGGGCTGCCTTAATCCATCTTCCACAGTTACACTGTTTCCCAGACTCTACCTGTGCATGTACACTCCGTCTGTTCTTGGATTAACATGATTATTCTGTCCTGTAGTGCTAATGGTACCAAGTCCCCCTAGACTCTCACGAGAAATCTTTCTATTCTTACAACCATTGTGAACAACTTCTTCTGACCCGAGGACAACATGATCTTACCAGATTGCCCCTTTGTCGTCGCGTCCAGAGGCGGTGATTTGGTCGTCTCCTCCTCCGGACCCATGATCCACACTTCCTCACACTTCCTCACACTTCCACCAACCTTTATTCCCACGTACTTAAATTCACGCTTAACCGATTCCTCTTCACGACTAGCTCTAGTGTGTATTGCTGGCAAAGTTCGTGGCGTGGCATGGTCTGAGTGGGTGTGTATTGTTGCATCATACTCATCCGACCCAGGCTGGCTACTTCCCTGCGGGGTGGCTCCATCACGGGACCCTTCCAGCCTCTCCTGTCTGCGGGATCCCGTCCAACATCTCCAGGCTTCGTTCTCCTTAGCCCATGCTGTCGGCCAACACCCACACCTGGATGCTCATAAGTGTCAGAAATCTTAACCTCTTCCTTTTGTTCATCCTTTCCCTCGGACTTAACTAATTTTTTTTAAATTAATTAATTAATTAATTTAATTTACTTTAATTTAATGACCACACAGCCAAGCTGGTGGAATTTGTTTACAGTACAGCTCTTTGTACAGGTTCCAACATAACATTGAACATATAGTATGACATACATACAAACAGACACATACATACGTCACACATAAATACATAAATACATAAGGGTCATACATAATTCATATCAACAACAGTCCTCAGCGACAGCATAAGATAGACAGTCCTCAGTGTTTGGAGTTCAGAAGAGTTATTGCTATGGGAATGAAACTGTTTTTGAAGCGGGTTGTTCTAGAAGTGACTGTCCTGTAACGCCTCCCAGAGGGCAGTAGCTGGAAGGCGTAGTGTACCGGGTGAGTGATGTCGGAAATGATCTTGTGCGCCCTGCGTAGTGTCCGTTTGTGGTGGAGTGATTCAAGGGATGGAAGGGGTGAACCGATGATTTTGGATGCTCTGTTGATGATGCGTTGTAGTTTCTTCCGGGAGAGTGTATCGAGACTGCCGAATCAGACTGTGATGGATGTGGTGAGGATGCTTTCAACGATGGCTGTGTAGAAACGGAGCAGGAGATGGGACCTTACTCTGAACTTCTTGAGCTGTCGGATATGGAAGAGTCTTTGCTGGGCTTTTTTTGTAGATGTGGTCTGAGTTGTGTCTTTAGTCCGAACCTTAGTGCAGTGATTCAAATGGTACCATGTGTTGCTACCTTCCATTCGAACTGCTGTTGACGTTGCTCGCACCATTGTGTACGGCCCTTTTCGTCTTGGCTCAAGCCACTTCCTTCGGAACACCTTGATGTGCACCTGGTCGCCTGGCACCACTGGCCTCTCAACCAGCTGTTCGAGACCTGAGTCTCTGGACTCCTCCTGTAGATAGATTGTTCTGTGGATTGCAGTTAATTGCTTCATGTAAACTGTCCACTCTGTTTGCACCTGCTCAAGTGGGGGCCCTTTAAAGGGACCTGTCAACTGAGGTGCCGGCATGGGTCGACCCGTTAGCATTTATGCGGTGTTAGTGCGTGACTCTATGAGTCTGCATACGAAAGCTCATTAGTACAAGCGGCAAAGCATCTAGTTTAGTTTAGTTGAAGCACAGATTCAATTCAATTTCACTTTCCAGGTTCCATTGATCCTCTCAACCATCCCTTGACTCTGTGGATGATAAACAGCCCCACAGCGCTGCTTGATTCGCAGCTGCTGCAGAATGCCTCTTGCAACTCCCTAAACAAACACTGAAACATTAGAGCTACTCTCTGATGGAATGACAAACAGATGAATCAATTCTCTTACCAAAAATCTTTACGACTATTTATCCAATATGTATGACCAATATCCTTGTGATGGTGCGACCTCTGGCTCCAGTGACACCATTGGTGCCAAAACAGCAAGCTGGCACTTTGATGCTAATTTCGCTGCTTCATCAGCCGCGTTATTACCTTTACTGACCATTTCGTTACCTTTACGATTATTTGACACTTTTATCACTGCCAGCTTTGCGAGGAGCATCATGACTGCAATCAGCTCCTTCATTTGGACATCATGTCGCCCTGGACTTCCGTCTGACCTCCTGAACCCTCTCTGCTTCAAAACTGCTTCAAACAAATAGCAAATATCATGAGCATATGCAGAATCTGTGTATAAATTTGTAACCTTACCTTTCCCGTGTAGACATGTTTCCGTTAATGCCTTCAGTTCAGCCAACTGTGCCGAACATGGCTGTTCACCCTTCCCAGCTTTCACCGTCACAAAGTTTCCGCCTTCCTGTTTCACAACTGCAAAACCTACATGATTACCCAAATGATCTCTGAAACATGAACCATGCACAAAGTAGGTGACATCAGCCTGCCCAAGCGGAGTTGCTTCTAAGTCAGGTCTCAGTTTAATGTATCTCACAGCTTCTGCCACACGCTCATGTGGTTCTCCTTCAAACTCACGTGGAATGACATCCGCAGATCCCGATGTAGTACCCTGCTGTATTCTCACATCTGGATGTGTCAAAAGATGCACAACCTGCAAACATCCTGTCCGAGTCACAACATACCTACTCTGATTTATTAGTTCTGAAATCTTATGGTGTCCATTGGAGACATATGAACAATGGCTTCTAGTGCTGGGCGGTATGACCAAATATACATATCACGGTATTTTTTCATGGTATCACGGTTTCACGGTATATCACGGTATTTTTTTTTCATGCATAATTAGGTGTTCACAGCATTTTCTACAGATTGAGAACAGAATCAAAAATTAAAATAAAAATTCTTCAAAATAATTCCTTCGTTAATAATTGGTCACACAGAACTTTATTGTATTAATATTCACATCTTCATTGTAAACAAATTAATAACATAGCTAATTACACTGGTCGGACTGTTCAGCTGTTTCAGACTGATACCTCCGGTTCAGGCTGGTCCTCATCCTCAACACGCACGTCTCTCTTTCAATCGCGGAAAATATTTTTCAATACTCATCTGGATTGAAGCAGCAAACATTCAGTGTAAGAGTTTAAAAAAACTACTTTATTTGATTCACAGCTGCTAGTGTTTAGACCTCGACAACCCAACTACATTTTTTTTTTACGGCAAACTTGTGACTAGTTAACTTTATAAAGAAGGCGTAATCGCTTGTTTGCTATGGGTCGGGTCGGGACGGGACAACATTGTATTCAAAATATAAAATATTTTTATAGGACTTTTTAATGGGAGCTAATCTAACGCGGCGCTGAAGCTAGCAAGCTTCCATGCTTCCCAGGGATGATCTCGCTGATGGAGACACACGCGGTGTGCACGGAGGGGAGGGACTGTGTGTGTGTGTGAGTAGGCTATGCGAGAGAGACGCATGACTGACAGAGAGGAGGGAGAGCAGGGAAAGGAAATGCAGCTTAACGAATACGAGTATTTTTTAAATAGCGTTAAAAATAGACAGTAAACATGCGTGTTTAGAAGCGCAACACTGGAAAGGGTCCCGTCTCAAACAATGTCGCGCGACGCAGCGTTCCCCCCCTTGTGTAATCAAATACACCGGTATGGCGGTATATTAAAAATTCATATCATAACAAAATTATAAACCGGTATTCGGTGTGAACCGGTATACCGCCCAGCACTAATGGCTTCTCATAGTCTAGTGTTGCCCGTTTTGGATGACTTTTTCTAATTTTGTTTCAAACTTTCAAAGGCTAACTTAGCCTCGGTTGTCCTCTCCAGTTGTGCTTCCAACCTTTGATCTTTGGATTTTTCATGTTTCCTTCCAGAGGAGACAAATTTTATTGCATAATCCTCCCAAGAAAAAGATCATACTTGTTTTATTTTAATTTTATTCATTAATACATTTATTTATTTTGGACATGGCGCTTTAGTTACTCCCTCCAAGTGGGATGGAGAGATATCAGTAGTTCCCTATGGGCTAAATAGATACTCTAATTTAGGCTATCAATGCTAAAATTTAAATTAGAAACTTTGTTCCGTTCAAATTTTAGAACTTCGTAATAGTGGCACATTTAAATTTTAAATTCAGAAACTTTGTTTTGTTGTGTCCTAGTAACAGTGACCTATTTAAATTCAAGTTTTAGAAACTTAGTAGTCGTGACACATTTAACTTAAAAACTTTGTTTTGTTTTGTAATGATGACACACCTGAGGGCGGTTTTTAAACCCTTTTGAGTACGTCCGCTGTAAGTGTACTTCTTACCTCTATATGTCAATGTAAACCAATACTGGGATTCCTCTGCCAGAGGAACGCCTTGGACCTGCCGGGCCACTTGCTCCGCCCCGCAGGGACTGGCCACGGTCCTGCCGAACACTCGGGTTTCTCGGTGCTTTCGGACAGCTATAAAACAAAGTGTCCCCTCTCGCCACAGGCCCAACATGCCCCCGAGGACCTTCGTCCTCCAGGTGCACCTTTTCTTGACCTTTGACAGGGTCGACGATGGACTTGCCCCTGTGATGGCTGTTCAGCGGCCACACTAGCACTGATAACGTGGAGGTGCGTCGCTTACTTAAAAAAATCCGGGTTACTAATTTTGAATTTTAGCCGAATGAATAAATAGACAGCAGGTCTGTGGGCTGTCTGTGGTAGTAGCACGACGAGGACGTCAGTAACACCCACTTTACGACAAAAATTCAAAATTACAGTAACCCGGATTTTTTTAAGTAAGCGACGCACCTCCACGTTATCAGTGCTAGTGTACAGTAATTAATAAATTACAAACAGCATAGTTTGTGCCTATATAACGTTGCCCATAGGAAACCGTTTCATGGCCGAATATCTCAAGAGAGCAGCCAGACGCCTCGCGAATATCTTCGGAACAGCTCCAAATGACCAACAACAAGCAGGGGTGAGTAGAACATCATGTTATAATGTGAAATCAAGGGCCCAATGTCAAAAAACCGGTCTTATCCTTTAATAGCCGCTTTCGGACTTTAGGAACTTTTGGCAGTTCTAATAACCTTTTAATCCGCGGGGCCGTTTTCTCCCGTGTTCGGAGTTTAATAAGTTTTATAATATGTTTAATAATATGTTTAATAAGTTAAACTTACACTGATCTCCTTTGTCTGCAGCGCTCTGCTCTCCTTTCTTCCTTCATGAAATGAAAAAGTATCGTCTCCTGACTCTCTCTGTGAGCTTTACCAGCATCGATATTAGACGCCTGATGTGATTGTCCAGGATTAATATCACCATCATGCAGACCATAAACACGGTGGCCTCCCCGCTCTCCATATTAGCTTCTTGGTGGTGTTTTTTCTACTCTCCTTACTTTTACCGTTTTGTTTTGTGTTTGAATGTAGCTAAACGGCTAACGGCTAACACGTCACTGAAGCAGACGGCTGCGCGCGGCGCATCAGTCCCGACCTGGTCCCGACTCATGTGCGAATGCAGACTGAAACAGTTCCGCTGGGGAAGGATAGTTATCAGAACGAAATTCGAGGAGGGTAGTTCTGATAACTACTTTCTTAGAACGGTCTGTCCGAAAGCGGCTAATGTGTCCCACAGTCAACAGTTTATCCACAGTCTCTTGTTCAAACACTCTTATCCATTTGCTTGCACCTGTGTGAATGTCCGGCAATCGAGCAACCAGCCCCCCTGAGTCGAGCATCTGCCACGGCACATACTGTCCCTGCGTCATTTCTATCAAACTCGGTGCTGACGCTGTTGGACTCTTATGTTCTTCAGAAGATGCCTTTTGAACTGGTGGTGCCAGTTCTGGTGATTTTTGATATTGTGGGAGCTGTCCGATCTGAATTACAGACGGCGTCTGGCTCAGGAGCTCCATGACTGCTTGATGCAGCTATTTGTGGTTCTGGACGTTCATGAGATATTTTAGGATTTTTTATTTCAGAATCTCCTTGTATGTTTACTGCTCCTGGCAGTGTTGGATATAGCTCTGCATTTTCAAAGAAATGTAAAACTTTTAATTCAAGCTCTCTCTTTTCCTGTCTCTTTTTGCTTCTGTCCTTTGGTATGTAAGCTTTAAACATTTGTTCCATAATCTTACAGGCAATTACATTGAAAGTGCCACCTTTTGGCCAGGGTGAGAAATTATTTTTTGTTCGTTTTTCCCATTTTTGAGATATCTTTTTAATATCTTTGGAATGTTCAGGATGTTTGGCACTGATGGTTATTGTTGGTGTTACATCCATTGTTTCACCTTTTTTTTTTTTTTAACAACTCTTGAAAGTCAATTTAAATTAACTAATTATTTAACTCTAATCAATGCTAATTTAATGCTCGGCTAAATTTAGCTTAGATGCTGCTAATTATTGGATTGGATATTGTCAATGCTACTGTTAAGGTTAGCCTATGTTAGCTTTGAAAACTTAGCTCTGGGCTGGTTTTTAAAATTAAACCAATGTTAATTCAATGTTAGGCTAATTTAGCTTGTTGCTATTTTGATTTCTAGTTTGGAGTTAGGTTACTATTATTGCTAATGTTGATGTTTGCTAACCAATGCCAATTGATGTTAGCTTTCTAGCTGTTGCTAATAAATGCTAACTTATTGCTAATTAAGATTTAAACCAATATTCGCCTTATTGCTATTGCTAATCAATTCTAATTGTGTTTCTGATCAATGCTAATTATGGCTAACGAAATGCTAACAAATGCTAATAATGCTAACCAATGCTAACTATTGCTAATCAATGCTACTTATTGCTAATCAATACTAGCTTCCTTGTTGACCAATGCTAATTATGCTATTCAAATCTAATTATCGCTAATCAATGCTAGTGCTTGCTAACCAATGCTAAACAATGCTAGTCATTGCTAATCAATACTAATTATTGCTAATCAGTACTAGCTGTATTACTAATGCTACCCAATGTTAATTTATTGATAATCGAAAGCTCAGTTACTGCTTACTCTGTTTGAAGTGACTCAGGCTAAAGGCGTTGCCCCCCCCTTTTGCTCACATCCGGATGCTTCCGATCCAAACCATACACAATGTCTCTCCACCAATCCAGATGATACAATGCACGTCACAGCTACGTCAATTCTGACCAATGACATGAAATTTTTTTTTTTACCAATGAAATCTGAACACACCTCTTAATCTACCTCCAATGAAACACGCCTGGGACACGTAACTTCTAACCAATCAAATATGAACACACCTCTAAGTCTGCCTCCAATGAACCACGTGAATTCTAACCGATCCAATATGAACACACCACTAAGCCTGCTTCCCAGGCTGTTATTAACTCCTCCCAAACATAACAATTGAACCACACCCCAACTCAAAATGGCGTTTGTCACACTTTTGTAACAAGTTAAGAAAGAGGAAGAAATACAATCTGTCCAGCCGTGGACAGGGAGAAATACAAACTAAACAATACAGAAATAACAATTGCACTATTCTTCACCTCAAAATGGCGTTTGTTAAGAAAGAGAAAGAAATACAATTTAACACGCTGTGGACGGGCAGAAGGAAAGACCAAAAGATACAGAAACAATGCATAAGCGAAAAAACTTTCTTTATCAGGAATGTCAACTTTCACGTCGAATGGCGTGATGAATCAAATGGCCTAGGGACAGAACCTCTTCCCCAGAATTGCGAAACCAACATTTACTCGACTGATAACAACTCTGCGATTAGCACATTACCTAAAAAAAACTAATAATTATTACAGTTCAACCATAAAGTGCCCTGGAAAACAACAAGGAAAGAAAATGTGATTACGCACGAACATTTGAAGCAGCAGAAGAATGTCAAGGACGAGCGGCGCGCCTCCACACAAGCAGCGTGAACGCGCAGCACCTCGCTCTCACCCCTGAGATCCAAACACCTTGCAATGCACAATATGAAAGAAATCAGCACACAGCGTTTAAAAATCACAGCTCATCACTGTAACAACCCCTTATTTCAACAAACTATCAATGCGGCAACTATAACAATGAAGCAAATCTGAGTGTAACTCAAAATACTAAAAATACTCAAAAGTCAAGGGATGAGATGAGTTGGAACCTTGCTTCCTCACACAAAATAACTTTTTTCTTTTCTTCTTTTTTTAGATTCACATAAAACAGCAGGATTTCACACACATTGACAGACAAAGACAAAGACCGGTCACACTCACACTATAACTGCTGTGTATGTTATTTTTGTTTGTTTACTTATTTTATTTATGTGGTTTATTTTTGTAAAGAGTTATTTGTGTTGTGTACTGGGTGGGAACCAACGTTAGTCACCTGTTGCGCAGGGGACGCAATTTACAGAAGGAAGAAAACGAAAGATTTAAGAAGTTCACTCTAAGTTATAAGTTCTCGCTAAGTTAGAAGTTATAACTTAACTTGGCATAAGTTATAAGCCAAGTATTTTCCATATTTGATTTTGGAAGATAATTTTGGTTTGATAAGAAGACTCATTCCCCCTGGTTTATGTGCAGCCAGCGAGGTATGTGTGTTTTTCGTTTCTCGTCGAGCTGTTTGGTTTTAACGTGTCAATTTTGTATTTAATGATTGCGTGTTTATTTGTATTATTGTATAATACAGTTCGACGGTGGATTGATAATGAGGAGGTGAAGTTGACGAGAGGGAGAGAAATAAATCCATCAGTATAAAGGAACGGTGTTGCTTATTTCCTGGAGGGTGTGATACACACCAAGTCAGTCGATCAGAGTTTCGTGTCAGTCACCGTTCAAATCTTCACAGTTTTAAATTATCAATTTCTTTCATTTAGACTTTTAATTTTTCAGGAGATGTTGGTGTTGGCAATATATGAAATACAAAATGTGTTTTCTCTACAAGCCTTGTGATATGGTCTCTGACCAAAGCAACAGATGCTGACGTGTACTTTATCAGCTTCCCTATGACCTCTTATAATAATCTCCTGTGGCCAATTCATGAACGAATTTGAATTTTCTTCTCAAAATGTCTTTATATTGATGTCTCGGATAACTCCAAAGAGTTCTAAGCAGATATAAAATGATATAAACATATATATTTAAAATGTGCCCGTAAATAACTGGAATTTACTTTTTCGGAGTTTTCTTGAACTGCCCTTTTGATTCCACCTTCCAACTTTTATGTTCGCAAGTCAATCAATTACCAGCATTCGTCTACTCCTTGACTAGTGAAAATAATTTTCACATATATTAATGACTAATGTGAGCCGTAGTCCTACGGTAGCCCCACCCCCAATGCATTAAAGGTCGGCCGTTGGCTCTATGACATCACTATGAACGGGTGATTTCCACCCTGCCCGCTCTAAAAGCGTATCCAGTATTCCAGTTTAAACTCATCGATTTATTTCCTGCCCGAGCATAAGCGACTAGCCCTTCCAATATTACCACAAAAATACAACAACACAATAGCCATACCAACTGCTCACAGCTGTCTGCTTTACAACTCACATAAGCTGCTGTTTACCCAATTTTATCTCAATTCAAACATTCGGCACCTCTTGGCCCAGAATTTCCAAAACAATTTCAACAGCCCCCCTGCGCAGAGGAAAGCAATGAAATGCTTACCGAAGCAGAATCCGTCCTCTCTCTCCTGTGGTCGTTTGATTTGGGGAAGCCGGAAAAAGCCGTCAGCTGTGCTCCACCAACAGAAATCCGCTGCGTGATGGTAGGAAAAAGATCCCACCAGCCGGCTTTCACAGCTGATGTCGGTTGTCGGGGCACAGAGGACACGCTCCGCCGGGATCCAGATGCAAAATCTCACGAATTCGGGGTCACCATTATGTTGTGGAGGAAAGGAGTCGAATACGCGTCGGTCAGCTGTCCATTGGGGAGTTTATTTGAACAAACCGTCACAGCTAATATGCATACAGAATGTTCACAAAATGTCCGCAGAGTTCATTCTGCAACACCCTTTTATACTGTCTTATCATAACAAGCGTACGTGGCCCTCTCTGGAGGCGCCTAGCTTTCGCCGTAACCGTAAACAAGCTCATTCTAACTATCAACAATATTCATATGAACCAGTCAACAAGGCACACGATGTAATTATGACATGTCAAGAGAAATGTCATGACATTCTTCTCCCACATCCAGAGAGGAAACCCACTCAGAGACTCTGACAGTGAAATAATAAGAAAGTTGTTCACACTCACCTGATTCTGACCTCAGGTTTCCTCCTGCTGCTGTCCACTCAAAATGGAGCCTGAACTAGTGATGGGTCATGCACATAAGCATCGGCTCTGAGAGCCGGCTCTTTGTAGTGAATCAGAAGAGCCGGCTCCTTTTTTCCATTTGCTGCTTAGTTTTCACTTTCAGTGCTCAGTCCCAGCTCGGGATACGACAGAGCTTTGTTATGATTGGCCAGCATAGCGACCAGCATGCGGCATTCACGTGAGAATTAAGGAAGTGTAAACAGAGAGGGGGGGGGGCAGTGAGGACTGAGGAGCGTGTGTGCGTCTTGCATTGTCGTGTAGTTTACTAGGACACGAGAAAGCGAAGCAGCATCTGGCTGCAGTTTAAAGATATTGGAAACAACAAAGCAGAGTGCCTTCACTGCAAAACGAAGGTCACTATAAGTGTAGGAAAACTGTAAATAGATTTTCATTTTGAGTAAAGAACATTTTATAGACAGACATGTAGTGAGTGAACTTTGCTGAGTGTGATACAAAGTAATTAAAGGGAACTGAGAAACAGGGTGCTCTGGTCTTCCCATGTAGGAGGATGTGCAACCACTCAACACGTGAGGAACTTGATGTCCCAGTGAAACATTTGTTGCATCTTGCTCACAAGATTGTTTTACGTATGCTGATTGTAACTAAGCTGTGTAATAAAAAGAACTACACGGGGAAAGTCGGATGGAGTCGTTTGAGCACGGGTGAAGGAGTAAGTTCTGTCAATCCGTCCGGCTCCCCTTGCAAGTAAAAATACAATCTTGTGCACTGTGTGTTTTGTTGATCACTGGGGTTGTCTTGAGTGAACTGTGTTCCAGCTGGGTTAACTTTTAGACCCAACATTTCTTGGTCCTTCGAGCCGGATTCCAACACATCGCCGTCTGCTGAGGAGGGAGAGGACACACTGAAGTCTGTGGACAGCCAGACGTCCAGTACGCCTGACAAAGACCTGGGAAGTGAATTCGTAGCCAGGCCGGTGATTAGTTGTCTGATCTTCCCTCGTTGGACGACAATTGACGGAATCCAGATACAGCTCCAGTGACAAAACAACACTGAAATAAGGTAAGAGAGCGACTCTATAACCGCGGTTAAACGTATACGAAAGGCTTCTGCGCCAGAAGGAGGATAAAACACGTGTCTCCGCCGTAAGGGAGAGTAAAAAGAGTGAATGAGCAAGTGTGAGTGTGAATGCCACTGGTGGAAGCAGCAGCACGGACTGAAACCTAACGGTGTTAACGTAAATCCGTGGTCTGTTGAAGTACACAAAGTAGTGGATTAAATGTTTTAGGTATCTAAAAAGGCACGTTGTCTGTACGAGACGACAAGTTGACATAATGGGGGGCGGCACGAGCAAACCTGCCCTAGAAAGGGATTGTAAATATATGGAACAATACTGTGATAAAAGTGTTATGTGTTTGGACAAATGGGAAAAGAAATATGGGTTCAAGGGCAAATTGATAGAAGCCGAATGTAAGGCGCTGGTGGACAAACTCCGTGTGAGTGTAGCAAGTAAGAGAGGAAAGCAGAGAGAGAAAAAAAAATTGCAGCTTCAAATGGCAATAGTGTGGCTCCAGCAAGCTCAGAGAAGGAAAAAAAGGAGAGATGAGACAGCGTTGCAAGCAGTGGTAGCAATTAAACCTGATGATGAAACTGGAGCCACTTCAGATGCACATAAAATACGAAGGGCAGAAGAAGAAGAGGAAGTATTCAGTAAGCCAGAGAGTTTGATGAAAACACGGTCAAAAGTGCAAAAACCAAAGCCAGAAGTGTTCAGGACCTACCCGTCCCTCACAGTGCTAAAACAAAGATACGGAGTGGCTGACGCCACGACCAGACCCTCCGCCAAAGGGGATTTATCCTATGATGGAAGTGGCAAATCCACACTTTGGCGTGGACGACGATGAAAACAGAACCATACATGTATTCAGGCCATGGACTGATGCTGAGTGTTCTGATGCTTGTAAAAGTTTGGCTGATGCGAGGGTTAATGTGGGGGATTTCATAAACAAGCACAGGCAGCTTTGTAATTCATACAGACTGAACGGCTCAGAAATGGAAGTCACCTTTAGGAGGTGTCTGACACATGACTGGGCTCGGGTCAGGGGCGAGTTTACAGGGTTAGCCAATGATGACACAACACTAGCCCATGATGCAGCTGCACTTACGCAGCAGAGAGAAGCGGTGACATATTTAGAGTGCGACCAAACTACACCAAAATCTCTCAGTGTAAGCAAAAGGAAGCAGAGGATGTATTTGAATACAGGAGCCGCCTGGAAACTGTATTCAGGCAGCACAGTGGACTGCAAGAAGAAGGGGGTGCAGACACCCCTACCAACAACAATTAAAGCAAGCCCTGATGGCCGGCTTTACTCACCCAATTTCAGATTTTATCAGAAAACACAATGTGAATCACTCAACGGACACAGTCACAGAGTGCATGAATTGGGCACAACATGCGCAAAATGTAATAACAGGCCGAAAGAAAAAGGCTGCAGCAGCTGCCTTCATTGTAGACGATGCAAGCGATTCACAGATTTTCTACATGGGACGCCCAGGTGGCAGAGGCAGGGGTCGGGGTGGAGGAAGGGGTTGGAACAGACAGTCTCCAGGTTTCAGAAGAGAAATGAGGTGCCAGAGATGTAATAAGCTAGCCTGATTAACATAGACTTTCAAATCTCTTCGAGATTCTGGTCTGACCAAGACCATAACGAATACGATTCGAAATGGCCTGGTCAACCCGCCTCCCTCGGGTTGCTACTGGTTGTGGCCAGAAAAGTAAATTAATGTAGGTCCTAATTGCACTAATAAATCTTAAACTGCTCGAACACTGTGTCAAAGGTTTTTGTGCAATGGCGCCATCTTGTGGTGATATAGGGTACCTCCCATACCCTGATTACAGTCTTCTCAAATTTGTGTCAGTCATTGTGTTCTGTCATGTTGAATAACCTAAATATATTAAGTTAATATTATTAAAGTGTGACAGCAATAAAAAGAAATCAGTATTTTAATATATGAATATACTGCAAATTCAGTAAATCAATAAATAGGTGTTTTTTTTGGTCGGGTATGCCACCCCAAGATTTTGCCTTGCCCCCACCAGCCACCCTTAGGATTTATTTCTGCTGGCGCCACTGTCTAACTGATGCAAATTCTGTGCTGGTGTTCAAACAGTTAACTTAAAGTCTACTTCAAGCTCAGTTAAAGGTGGATTTCAGGTAGAAAAGAGAGCAAGAGAAGCTCAGCTGTAGACTTTAAAGTACAACACTTACACAGAAAATAGGAGCCTTTAGCTCAGCTGGTGCAGGAGCTCCATGAACTGAAGCTGTAGGTCCTCACAGGGCCGGCACGGGTCCCAGTCCCAGGTCTGACTCTGGGGTCCCAGTCCCAGGTCTGACTCTGGGGTCCCAGTCCCAGCCTGGGGTCCTTGCTGCAGGTCCTCCTTCCTCTCTGCCTACTTCCTGTTTATCTGCTGTAAAATAAAGGCCGTCTATGTCCTGGTCTGTGAATCTTTACCAGTGATGGAGAAACCGAAGCTTTCTGAACCACTGAACCAACATGAAGCCATCGTGTTGAAACGGTTCAGTGTTTCAAAGCATTTGATCAAATTAAGTATGGCGCCATCTGCTGGCCACCCTTCAACACAGCATTTAAAGGGCCGGGTGTTATAAAACAGAGACACTGTTCTGCAGAACAATAAAGGTTCCATGTGCATCTTGAAATGTTTGACTGTTTTATTAGAGACATTAATAATATGCTTGTGTTATAACGTGATTGTGCCGTCATAAAATACTGTATGTAATAGAGATATGCTTTAGTAAGATTTATAGAAAGGTTGAAAGATGTTTATTTAACAACAAGATGATTTCAGCTGAGTTGGGCTTCAGTCTGTTCCTCTTCTTTGTTACGACCCCTCCAGCTTTTCACTCGGCACAGAAGTAGCTGGCACATCCTCCTGACTGCCGGGACAGAAAAGTGATGCCATATCACTATTTTCTTCATCTTTCCCAACTGTTTGGGAGGCAGTAACAATAATAATAATCAAATGTTCCTTTCAGGTTCCCACATTTCCATCAGCTCAGTCGTCTCTGACTGAATCACACTGACAGCTTCTCATTTCCACTGATGGATTTAAAGATTAAAAGATGAAAGATTTACACATTAAAAGTCAGTTTTTAAAGGCAGGAAATGAAGCCGAGAGAATAAAACTGGTGTCAAACTTTAGACTGTGGCTTTTCTTTAAGTTCAGATGGAACTGAAGGCTTAAGGATCGTTTCCATTACTGATCATTTCTAACCCAACTTTAACATGGTTATTCCAAAGGAAGAAAAACACAGAATACAAACACATCATCAGCATATACATCATCATCATCAGGGTGCAGTCAGAGTCTCTCTGCACACAAGCTGCTGCTGCTTCATCCTGTGGATCATCAGGACACAGATCATCCTCTCAGCTCACATCGTCCTGTTCACCACTTCCATCTGTAGAGAGAAGAAGAAAGAAGAGAGGAGATAAACGAGTGTTTCCAGAGCGTCTCTTCCTCAGCTGCCATCAGCTTTAATAAATAGAATAAATAATAAATAAAGTCTGATAAAATACTGCTGAGAGCTGCAAGGACCTCCGACCCTCTACTGACCGCAGAGTCTGCAGTTTGTTGTGTGGACTCTCCACAAGCTCAGACAGCTCCTTCACTGCTGATTCATTCAGGTAGTTCCTGCTCAGGTCCAGTTCTGTCAGATGGGAGGAGGGGTTGGACTTCAGAGCTGAGACCAGAGAAGCACAGCTGATCTCTGACAAACTGCAGCTCCACAATCTGAATAAAGAATAAAACATGATTTAATAGATCATCATTTCATCAACTAAAGCCCAGAAGAAGAACACAGACTTTACCATGAAGACCAGCACAACTTTCACATCATATTAATCTGAACACACAACTAAAACATGGTGTCTGACCTCAGAGTCTTCAGTCCACAGTGTGGACTCTGCAGAAAGCTGCTCAGCTCCTTCTCTGCAGAGTCACCGATGGTGTTCCTGCTCAGGTCCAGTTCTGTCAGATGGGAGGAGGGGTTGGACTTCAGAGCAGAGAACAGAGAAGCCCAGCTGATCTCTGACAACCTGCATTTCTCCAATCTGAATAAAGAATAAAACATGTGAGCTGAAGCCAACAGAGAAAAGGACTCTGAACCAGCTGCTGTCCATCATGGAGGATGAGCAGCTGATCTGTGCTGAGTGCTGACAGAACCAGCTGACATTAACAAAGTGTGTCAGTGCTGCAGGTTATTTTCACCAGCACTCATGGAAATATAGAGTGCAGGAGGTGTCTAAGAAAGGATTGCAGTTCCCACAGTCCCTGAAGGCAGCATGATGGGGGTCCCTTCAGCCTCCTCTGCTGCTCTGGCAGTCAGGATTTAACCCCCCTGTCAGCTGACGTCCGGGCTCTCAAAGCAGGTCAGCAGCAAAAGTTTGAAAGTGAAAAAACGGGTCAGAAGGTGGAAAAAAGTTCAGAATCTGACAGAAAGTTTGTGAATCTGAAAACAGAAAACATCTCAAATATGGACAAATGGGACTAAAGTGTTAATAAAACCTATGAAAGAAGAATGAAACTTACATTCAAAGTGAAATAAACTTCTGCTGCACTTTGAATCTGGTTGTTTGTTCCTCACAGAAAGTGATGAAGCTTCATGTTTCTCAGCTTGCATTCACTCACATGCTGCTCACAGCTCTCTGAGCTCTGACTGAATGAAACAGCTGGAACAGCTGGCACACAGCCGGCAGGGGAACAGAACAGCATGTATCTGCAGTGATGCAGCAGTCCCTGCCCCCCTCCTGCATGGCAGCTCAGTGATCATCCTTTGTGTCTGTGTTGGGCTCACCTGCACAGGGTCGCAGCACTTCACCTGTTCAGCTTCTCTTTGGCTGCACAGCTATCAAACACTGACTCTGCTGCATGTTTTCACACATTTCTCACCTGATGGAAAGCTGCTCACACACACTCACAGCCTCCTTCCATCTGCCGTTACCTAGCAACAAGTTAGCTCACAGCTGTTCTCTCAGCCATCGTCCAATCCTGTTATTCTTCTTCTGATAAACTCTTCTCTGTGTTTCCCCCACAGTCACTAAATGTCAGCATCACCTTCAGTTGGCCTTGGCATTGTGTAACAGGGAATTATTGATAGAATTCATGAAATAAAGCTCAACTGAAAGTGATTTCCTTTCAGTTATCAGTGGGAGAAGCTGTTTGGCTGCATTTTGTCATCATGAATGAATCTGACTGAAGACAACTGCTGCTGTGATGAAAGCTGTTTTCTAACCAAGTCAAAGATTGTTCATTTCCAACAGAGTTGGAGGGGAGTTTGTTAGTATCAGCTGATTAATGGGCTGTTGGAAATATTCACCAACTCTGGACCTCTGGAAGCATCAGCCGGTGATTCTAGATTTGTTTCTGTCTGACAGATTCACTGTTTTCTTATTATTTAATGGATCATCATTTCATCAACTAAAGCCCAGAAGAAGAACACAGACTTTACCATGAAGACCAGCACAACTTTCACATCATATTAATCTGAACACACAACTAAAACATGGTGTCTGACCTCAGAGTCTTCAGTCCACAGTGTGGACTCTGCAGAAAGCTGCTCAGCTCCTTCTCTACAGAGTCACCGATGGTGTTCCTGCTCAGGTCCAGTTCTGTCAGATGGGAGGAGGGGTTGGACTTCAGAGCTGAGACCAGAGAAGCACAGCTGATCTCTGACAACATGCAGTTCACCAATCTGAATAAAGAATAAAACATGTGAGCTGAAGCCAACAGGATGCAGGCTGAAACTGACTTTAATCAGCTATATGTGCCTTTCCAAATATCATATTTGGATCCGGCTCTGCCACTAGTGCTCATCTTTGGAAATGATTCAACTAGTGATGCTCCGATCGATCGGCCGATAATGTCCAAAAATAGCCTGATCGGCGATCGGAAAAATATGCCGATCAAAAAGCCGATCACGTGACGTAAATTACTAGCGACCACTTTCTAATGTGGTACGTGACTGTACAGAACCGAACAGGCAAAACCTCTACAGTGCATCTCGACAGCATGACCTCTCCTGTCTGGAATTTCTTCAAAGTGTGTCAGAAAGATGTGAAACTTACTGCGGTCACGCCATCTGCGCTTCGGAGAGGCACGGTCACGCTAGCTACACTTGAAAATCGAGTGCCCGTTTACATCGCGTCATACGGTAAAGCGTGTGAGCGGATTTATGGTGCATTCAAGTGCACCCCGTAAACTCAGAAATCTATATCGATGTTGATTTTTCATTTGTTGGAATACCCGTCATTACTTGGTTGTTTTTTTACTACATTCTTTTTAATGATTAAAACAAAATGATAGAACAAAATTATTGAAGCATATTCAGAATCAAACTCATTTCTGCATAGTCAGATTTGAAAACTTCACTTAGAACCAAATCAAAATGTTCTCTGCCGACTCCACCAGATTCTTGTTCTACATGTCCCCAGCTACCTCTGGCGGTTTAATTTCTATAAATGGTGCACTCTCTGCTAGATGAAAGGCATGGAAATGTCCGATTCCTTCCGTGATCGGCAGTGATCGGCAATCGGGCAGATCATGCTTTTGGTGATCGGTGATCAGTCCAAAAAATGCTGATCGGAGCATCACCAGATTCAGTTATTCTACCACATTATTTAAACCACTAGTAAAGCAAGAATGACCATTTGGAAGGAGCAGCAAGGGAAATAAGTCCTGAGATGAGTGTGTGCAGCATGTTCTTCTTCTGTGGTGTAATTCTGAATTCCTCTCTGGTTTCTGCACTTTGTGATGGATTCTTTTAGCATGTGATCCTCTCAACTTTGGAGATTTTTCATCCTTCATGTTTAAAATAAAGTGCAGAGTCAGCGCTTTGCCATTTCCTCCAGTCTGTCACTAATTACTGGGTGGAGGCTAAAGCCCAAAGCAGACTGAGTCGTTGGAGTTAAAGTGACTGAACTCTGCACATTTGTCCTGTTCAAATGAGCAGCAGAAGCAGCAGATCTGTCAGTTTGTTGCAGTTTAATCTGCATCCAGCTTTCCAAACTTTACTAATCAAACATCTCTCAGATGGACCAGAAAGGTGAGTCAAAGCTACATTTCAGCTGCTCCATTTTTACCTCTGATCTAAAGTGTTTTCTCTCCTTTTATGACTGAAGAAAAATGATTTTTACCAGGATCATTTTTCTAAGGAACAGCTCTGCTTCAGTGTGTGAAAGTGAGGAAAGAATTGCTTTGGCAGGTGAAAAGGATGGAAGGGAGGATTCATTCAGACATGTGGAAACACTGAATGTTTGGATATTTCCACACATCACTAAATCATTTCAACTAAAACAGAAGAAGTGAAAGAGCTGCAGTGAACTGACCTCAGAGCCTCCAGTCTGCAGTTTGGACTTTCCAGGCCAGCAGCCAGATGTTCCACTGCTCGATCCGACAGCTCATTGTGACTCAGGTCCAGTTGTTTCAGATGGGAGGGGTTGGACTTTAAAGCAGAGGCCACAACTTCACAGTCAGTCTCTGAGAGTTTATCACAATCAGCAAGTCTGTGATGAGAGAAAATGTAAAGTTAGTTCTACTAAAATCAGACAATCTACACTATAAACACCAACTGAACTCATATTCTAACTGAACACAGTGATGTGAATGTAATGTCCTCTGATGAACATCTGTTCTTCACATCTGTGATTGATCTCATCTTCCTGTGTTTGACACGACATCATTAATCTCTTCAGTCTCTCAGACCTGAGCTCCTTTAAACTGACTTTTCTTCATTATTTTCTCTAATCTGCAGATAAAGAAGGAAATGTGGTGTCACATTCAGACTGAAAACATGTTTGATCTGATCCCAAAGTCAGAATAAGGACGTCTTGTTCAGAAAACCATTTTTACATTCTTACATCTTTCATTTGACTCCAGAATCTTTATAAAAATTTCAGCTTAGTGAACATTTACAGCTGAAAGACGATCTCTTTGCTAACCACGGTCAGCTGGGACTGTTCACACCCATATACAGGAAGAATCCACTCTAAGAAGCTTCTAAGCGCCAGTTAGCTTCTCCAGGGCTCTGAAAGCTGCCACAGAGCAACATCATTATGTCTCCGGAGACATCAGCTCCAACACTGCAGGCTGTACGCTTTGAGCTTTCCCCTCGTATATTTACATTCTGTGCAAAGGCCGCAGTTCACGCCGTCTTCTCAGATGATGGCGTCTGCGTTTCACTGCAGATGGATGTCTTAATATCTCTAATCTGCAGCTATAAAAGCTGCTAGCATTCAGTACTGTGCCGTGGTCTGAGTCCACATTTCAAACCGTTTGTGGAAATCATGGACGTGGTGTCCTCTGGGCTAAAGAGGAAAAGGAGCATCCAGATTGTACCAGAGCAAAGTTCCAAAGCCAGCATCTGTGATGGCGTGGGGCTGTGTTTGTGCCCATGGCGTGGGTAACCTGCACATCTGTGAGGGCGCCATTAATAGGCCGTAAGGTGAACCTCAAAAACTCCTTCAGAACACCAGGCTTGTTCCGCGCTCTCCGAACCAAACACGCTTCAGCTCATAAAAAGATTTGAGTTATGTTGAGGTTTAAAAAAAAGTTTCGCCGCTCAGAACACAGTACTTTTTTAGTTCGCAATGTTTAAAGGAATAACTAGTGCCTGGCAAGGCGTATGTACATTTTCGGCAGGCGTAACAACAGTTTGGCTCGCGAGAGGTGCCACGGTTGAGACGTCATCAGAATGAACGAATCGGATAGCTGGTATGTCAGCTGAGCTGGTAAACAGGAACAGCACCGCAGCAGCAGCGCGATCATCCAGCAGTACCGAAGAAGACGAAATTTTGACCGAAAGATTTGTTACATGCACATATCTTCTGTTAAGCATGAGGAAACACAGAATTTCACCTGCACAAGGTGGAATGGAAGGAATCAGAAGGAACAAATAAAGAAGCACTTGCTGAGTTCTTATACGATGCGTGGCCACATGCTGATCTTACAGCAGTGGGAAGAAACCTCAGCTTGTACATAGCACATCAACACCAATGTCACTGTGTGACTGTACTGGAAGGTGTGCAGTCTGTTCATGCTGTGGAAGACCTGCAGTGTGACCACGAAGAATGTGACACTGGTGTTTTTGCATGCACAACATGCTGCACAGGAACATAAGACTGTCATTATTAAGAGCCCTGACACTGATGTAGCAGTCATTGCTGTGAGTCTGCAGAAAGATTTGCCATGCAGCTTGTACTTTTTCACAGGGACGGGCAACAGAACACGCATAATGGACATTACCAAGGTGTCATCAGCTCTCGGAGCCAGTGTGTGTTCAGCCTTGATTGGGATCCATACATTCACTGGGTGTGATACCACAAGGCAAAAAGAAGACATTTGCTGTAGCATGCGAGAAAGATGTCTACCTGAAGGCTTTCAGAAATCTGGGGACTGAATTTAACTTGGACCACTCTACATTTGCATTACTTTGCAAATATGTATGCCATTTGTACGATCAGCCAACCGCAGAAAACATCAATGAGGCTAGGTACAAAGCTTTCTGTATGGCATCATCAGCCTTGCCAGAATTATCTATCCCCCCAACAAGTGATGCCCTCCACCAGCACTGCAAAAGGGCAAATTATCAGGCTAAAATAATAAGGTCATGTGTAAAGCAAAAGATTGGACTCATTTGAATCGGTGGTGGAGAGGAGGACACTGAACAAACTGTTATCCATCATGGATAACCCCACCCATCCTCTCCGCCAGCTGCTGGTTGGACAGCGGAGCTCCTTTTCCAACAGGCTCATCCAGCTCCACTGTCACAAGGACCGTTTCAGGATATCCTTCCTACCAGCAGCCATCACCATATACAACACCTCCCCTCTGGCTGGAAGAGAACTTCAACCTCAATAGGCTTGAAGTCTCTCCTAAAAAACAATAACAAAAAACAAAAAATACTGTAGATTTGTATATAGCAAATGTTTATTCACTATTTTTATTTATTTTATATTATTTTATTTTATTTTATTTTATATTTATTTTATTCTATTCTATTTGCTTGTTTTTTACTACTTTAATTGTTTTCATATACTGTATGCTGCTGCAACAAAACAATTTCCAAAATTGGGATTAATAAAGTATTAATAAAGTAGACTTGTGCAGGTGTTCCAGCTGTTCAAACACCACAAAGGAAACAGAGGATAAAGAAGATGACAGCTGCCCTGACACTGACAGTGAGGAATAGTGTATGTGTGTGCGTGCGGTTTTTTTTTTTTTTACCTTTATTCTATTCCATTTGTATCATTCCTTTTATTATGGTTATGTACATAAGTTTATGCCGGTTGATGTGTATGCCCTACTTGTTTTGATTTTGTTATGTGTTGTATAGTTATCAGTGAATAAATCAGTAAATGAATACCTGAATGGTAAATGGCTAAATTGGCTCAATTCAGAAACACATGAATGAGCATTATCGTTGATAATTATTATTTTATGTTCACTTTAAGATGATATTTTGCGAGATTCCTTTCTGTAGGTTAGTTTTGACAGCACCAGGCATGTTGTCATTTTTCCAGTTTGTTGTCGTAAATCGGCAACGTGATTGGTCCAGCGCGGTCACGTGGTGTCTTGTGACGTCAAAATCGTCATTCAGCCCTGCGGAAAATATCTTCAGAAAACGTCTCGGTTTAAAAAAAGTACAGGATTCTGTGACGTGAAACTTTTTTTTATATGTGCAAAATAAGTTGGTCATTTTTATCAGCTAACGGGCATGTAGTTCGGAGAGCACGGAGCGAGCCTAAACGAAAACGGGGTTCACCTTACCGCCTATAATGCTGAAAGCTCCAAACAGGAGCAACACGGCTTTTTCAGGGACGTCCTGCTTATTTCAGCAAGACGATGCCAGGCCGCATTCTGCAGGTGTGGCAGCAGCGTGGCTTCATAGGAGCAGAGTGCAGGAACTAAACTGGCCCGCCTGCAGTCCACACCTGTCTCCCATTGAAAATGTGCGGCACATTATGAAGTAAAAGATATGACGGCAGAGACTGTTGAGCCAAAGCTTTCACAATCAATACCTCCAACAGCCACCAATGAAATGACCCGACTGAGGCTGCTCACCTATAAAACCTTCTGCTGATCCAACCATCACAATTTTACCAACAAAAACTTTTATTCTGACAAATGCTCTTAATGATCCAGTTCAGTAAAACTTTAAACCCCCAAAATACTTGTTCCAACATATTCCCACAGATTTCTGTTGCATCATTTCCAGTGAGCTGGGAACTGGCCCAATCTGTCCAAGATTCTCTCCTGTGAGTCAGGTTGCCATGGAAACACTCTTTATGTGCCGATCTGAAAAACTGGGCAGATTTCTTAGCTTCTGGTTGTGTTGGGGACCGGCCATGTGGGCCGAAAGCAGGCCTACATGGGAAACAGTGGAAACAGCAGGTTAATGCTGGCTTCCTGCCTCCAACAGTAGGTCTGCTGCTGTGAAGCACATGTGAGCAGCAACTGTGGGAAAGGTCCAGATGAACCTGTCTGCAGGTTCTCCAGAACATCTCTGCTGTTCATGTGCAGAAACGGCTTTTAGGGAACTAAGCTACTAATCTACACTGACTCATGAAGTCAATGAACACATCAACTCACCGAGCCTTTTTGCAGTTCCTCACAGCTGGAATCAGCCTACTTCGTCCCTCATCTGTTGTGTTGTACTTCTTCAGGTCCAACTCATCCAGAACCTCCTCTGACATCTGCAGCATGTAGGCCAGAGCTGAGCAGTGGATCTGAGAGAGTTTCTCCTCTGATCTGTTCTCTGATTTCAGGAACTCTTGGATCTCCTGATGAACTGAGAGGTCGTTCATCTCCATCAGACAGTGGAAGATGTTGATGCTTCTGTCAGGAGAAATTTTAGACGTGTTCATCATCTTCAGGTTGTAGATGACTTCCTGGATGGTTTCTGGACTGTTCTGTGTCTGACCCAGCAGGCCTGCTAAGAGTCTCTGGTTGGACTCCACAGAGAGGCCATGAAGGAAGCGGACAAACAGGTCCAGGTGGCCATTTTTACTATCGAGGGATTTCCCCATGACTCTGTTCAGGAAGTCATCCAGAGATGAGTAACTGTAGTATTTTCCCAGGAAGCTCTTCAGCACCTCCACCTTCCTGTTGGTGTAGCAGTGCATCATGTAGACTGCAGCCAGAAACTCCTGAACACTCAGATGAACAAAGCAGTAAACTGGTTTCTGGAAGATCTCACACTCTCTTTTGAAGATCTCTGTACAAACTCCTGAATACAGCGATGCCTCTGGGACATCCAGGCCACACTGCTCCAGGTCTTCTTGGTAGAACATGATGTTTCCTTTCTCCAGATGTTCAAACGCCAGCCTCCCCAGCTTCAGGAGAACGTCCCCGTCAGCCTCCGTCAGCCCCTGTGGACCCGCCTCAGGTCCCTGGTGGTACTTGTTCTTCTTCCTCTGTGTCTGAACCAGCAGGAAGTGGGAGTACATGTCAGTGGTGGTCTTGGGCAGCTCTGCTCTCTGCTCGGGGGTCAACATGTGCTCCAGAACTGTAGCAGTGATCCAGCAGAAGACTGGGATTCCACACATGATGTGGAGGCTCCTGGATGCCTGGATGTGGGAGCTGATCCTGCTGGACCGCTCTTCATCTCTGAACCTCCTCCTGAAGTACTCCTCCTTCTGGGCATCGGTGAAGCCTCGTACTTCTGTTACCCTGGCGACACACGCAGGAGGGATCTGATTGGCCGCTGCGGGCCGTGTGGTTATCCAGAGGCGAGCCGAGGGAAGCAGGTTCCCCCTGATGAGGTTTGTCAGCAGCACGCTGACTGATGACTTCTGGGTGAGCTCAGACACAACCTGACAGCTGAACTCCAGAGACAGTCTGCTTTCATCCAGGCCGTCCAGGATGAACAGAAGTGTGCAGCCGGCCAGCTGCTCTGCTGGGAGCTGCTGTAATGTTGGATGGAAAACATGGAGCAGCGTGAGAAGACTGTGCTGCTCCTCTCTGATCAGGTTCAGCTCCCTGAAGGAAAGCAGAATCACCACACTGACATCCTGGTTCTCCAGGCCCTCGGCCCAGTCCAGAGTGAACTTCAGCACTGAGAAGGTTTTTCCAACACCAGCGACGCCGTTGGTCAGAACCACTCTGATGGCCCCCTGCTGCTCAGCTAAGGCTTTAAAGATGTCCTGGCACCTGATGGGAGTGTCATGGCGGATCTTGGAAGCCGTCTCCAGCTGCCTCACCTCATGTTGGGTATTAACCTCTTCACTCCGCCCCTCTGTGATGTAGAGCTCAGTGTAGATCCTGCTGAGGAGGGTTCCACCTCCTGCTCCATCACTTCCTTCAGTCACATGTTCACATCTCCTCCTCAGACTCATCCTATGTTCATCTAAAACCTCCTGCAGACCAACATCTGCTGACCAAAGAACAAATGAGACCAAACACAAACAGATTACATTCAATTCATCACCATTTGTTCTTCTTTATCTGTGTTGTGTTCTGTGTCTGAATTTAGACCCAGTGCCTCCAAACTGTGTGAACAAACAGGATTCTGATTGGTTAATGAATACAGGGACAGCTGCTGCCATCATGAAACCATCAAATATGAAAAGTACATGTATTCATTTGGGTTTGGCTTTCCCTTCTGCAGAGTGAACAGAGGACATGTGTTCCAGAAGAAACCTCAGATCCATTTCACTGGGAGATCAGCTTTAAATGATGTTCCTGATGACCTCTGTGATGACCCCGTGGGTCCTCTTGTGGTTGGTTGGGGTATTAACGAGTGTCTGTTTGTTCTGCTGGGAGCTGATTTGTGTGATTTAGGACACCTGTGGCTCCTCCCATCTTCTTTTGGCTCCTTTAGTCCTGATTTCAGTCTGATTACTCTGCTCTTCTCCACAGGTGCTGCTATCTTGGTTATTGTGTTGGTTTAGTTTCATTTTCTGATCTATTTGCTCATTACAGCATTTACATTTATGTCTTCCACTCAGAAATATGATCCAGCTCTGATTTAACTGATGTCCACAGCCCAGAACATAAAGCTTTGATTTGGCGTATCAATTCAGTCTGATGTGAGTTAATAAAATGATTCTTTAGCTTGAACTGATGGTGTGTCTCTGTTGTTGTGTCCATGTGAGTCAGGTCCTAACAAATGTTGTGTTGTTCTGTTTGACACCACAATGTGTCTGCATTAAATCAGCAGGTTAACCATTCAGACCCAAAGCTGTGTGTGAAGTCCTTCTGAAACCTGAGGGGGGCTGAAAACTAACAACTGCCCACTAACACTTTTATTCTCAGCGTCTGAAGAAACTAAAACATCAACTGAAATAAAAGACACATTTCAGCAGTTAAACCTCCTCTTTTTAAACCACTGACTTTGTCGTCATGGCGATTCATATTTTTTGTAAAATATTATTGTTTGTGCATCTTGAACATGTTGATGTGTGTGTGCGTCTAAACGGGTTAACAGAAATATCTGACCTGGTGCAGCTCTGGATCTTTCTCCACACCGGGGACAGGAGGAGCCTCCTGAGGGAGCAGACTGGTCCCAGTATGAGCCTCCTGAGGGAGCAGACTGGTCCCAGTATGAGGTGATGCACTGTCTGCAGAACCAGTGTCCACAGCTGGCAGAGACCGGATCCTTCAGGACGTCCTGACACAGAGCACAGCAGGACAGCTGCTGCTCCTCACAAACACCACTCCTCTTCCTCCCTCTGCAACACATGTCTTCATCACTAAAATCCTTTTAAAATAACTCCATTTAGCATCAACTCTGCTGTTTGATGTGAATACAAACTCAACCCTTCCTGCAGCAACATTTCACATTTGGTTCAATTCTCAGTTTGAGCTGACTTCACTGTGTGAATATTACTGCTGCTGCTCTACAGAAAACATTTCATTACATTTCAAATCAGTCCTAATCCTATTCTACATTTGCTCTTTTAGAATTAAGAAATAAAAAACTCTTTAGTAATTACAGATAACCGATAAGTGTATTGATAAAGACCTGGGCTGATCAAATAGATTCTAACAACACTGGCTGCAGCTACACTCTGAGATGATCACATTTCATTCCACATCCATCCACTGTGACCCCCTGAGCTGTCAGAGGCAGAAAACAGACCATCACTGACAGACATGTGGTCCTGTTCAGAGGCCATGTTGCTCCTGAACTGGAAGTAGAGTTTAGATTTCCAACACAAACCAAAATGATCAGAAACTCAGCTCTGTAGCCAGAGTTTTGGGTTTGCCACATCAGATTGTGCACCACCATCTCCTTGGTTTGACACCAGACTGAGTGCTGTTCTCCCATTTGTTGTCATGGCAACAGGAGAAAGCAGCAAGTTAGTGCCTGTGCTAACCTAGTTAACAGGACATTGAGCTGGTTTGGATATAAATGCTGAGTTTAACAGAAATAAAAGAGATCAGGAAATGTCCTGAAATCTCTGTTTCAGTTGTCTTACTTTGTGTCTGAGGGTCCAGCTTCATCACTGAGGTCTGGAGGATGATCTTTGGACCAGTCACTCTTCAGAGACAGACAGTCGGATGTTGGAAACTCTGCTCTCTGTCTGTGGTGCCGACCTCTGCTAACACAAACATGGTGTTATTCATATGCAAATACATAAAATGATCTATATGAGGAAAATAAATCAGTGGAATAAAAACAATTCCAGGTTTATCTTCAGCACTGTAGCCAGGCTGACAAAGAGTCCGAGCTCTGTTGAGCCAGGTATTCCTTTAACTCTCAGCAGTGATGATTTCATGAGCTTCTTTATTAATAAAATTGTTTCTATTAGAGAGAAGATTGATGGAGTCCTTCCCACTATTACCAGTGATGTATCATCAAGTACAGCAGCTTTAGAAGTATCTTTAGAACCTGATTTGTATTTAGACGGCTTCTGCCCAGTTGATCTCTCTGAACTAACAACAGCAATAGTCTCTTCTAAACCATCAACTTGTGTTTTAGACCCAATCCCAACCAGACTGTTCAAGGAGGTTTTCCCATTAATTGACACTTCCATATTGGATTTGATCAATCTGTCTTTGTTGACAGGATATGTACCTCAGACTTTTAAGGTTGCTGTAATTAAACCTTTACTTAAAAAACCTCCTCTGGATTCAGAAGTGTTAGCTAATTATAGACCTATATCCAATCTCCCTTTAATGTCTAAAGTTCTTGAAAAAATAGTTGCAGCTCAGCTTTGTGATCATTTCCACAGAAATAATCTGTTTGAAGAGTTTCAGTCAGGATTCAGAGTGCATCATAGCACAGAAACTGCACTGCTGAAAGTTACCAATGATCTCCTCTTAGCCTCTGATAGCGGACTTGTGTCTGTGCTTGTCCTGTTGGATCTCAGTGCTGCATTTGATACGGTCGATCACAGTATCTTATTACAGAGACTTGAACATGTTATTGGGATTAAAGGAACTGCATTAGGCTGGTTTAAATCATATTTATCTGATAGATTTCAGTTTGTTCTTGTAAATGAAGAATCTTCCTCACACACCAGAGTAAGTCATGGAGTTCCCCAGGGTTCTGTGCTTGGACCGATTCTTTTCACTTTATACATGCTTCCATTAGGTAACATTATTAGACAGCATGGCATAAATTTCCATTGCTATGCTGATGATACTCAGCTGTACTTATCTATGAAACCAGATGAAACCAATCAGTTGTTCAGACAACAAACATGTCTTAAAGACATAAAGACCTGGATGACGCCCCCATCTTGCCTGCTGCCTACCGTACAGGCCTGTGGGGGCAGTGCTATGATCTGGGGCTGCTGCAGTGGGTCAGGTCGAGGTTCAGCAACGTTATGAGCCCAAAGAATGAGGTCAGCTGACTACCTGAATGAGCAGCTTATTCCATCAGTGGATTTTTACTTCCCTGATGGCTCAGGTATATCCCAAGATGACAATGCCAGGATTCATAGGGCTCACATTGTGAAAGAGGGGTTCAGGGAGCATGAGCCATCATTTTCACACATGGGTTGGCCCCCACAGAGTCCAGACCTTAACCCCAGTGAGAAGCTTCGGGATCTGCTGGAGAAGACTTTGCTCAGCGGTCCGACTCTCCCATTATCACTGCAAGATCTGAGAGCAAAAATAATGCAACTCTGGACTGAAATAAATGTTGTGCCATTGCAGAAGCTTATTGACACAATACCACAGCGAATGCTGCTGTAATCAGAGCTAAAGGCAGTCCCACGAAATATTAGAGTGGGACTTTTTCTTTTGGACGAGCAACGTATTTTGTCCTTTATCTATTCATATATTCATTCATTCATTCATTCTGTTTTTCTCTGTTTTTTGTAACAAAGAGATCAGGAAAGATCCAGAAATCTCTGTTTCAATTGTCTAACCTAGTTAACAGGACATTGAGCTGGTTTGGATATAAATGCTGAGTTTAAAGAAAAATAAAATAGATCAGGAAAGGTCCTGAAATCTCTGTTTCAGTTGTCTTACTTTGTGTCTGAGGGTCCAGCTTCATCACTGAGGTCTGGAGGATGATCTTTGGACCAGTTGCTCTTCACAGACAGACAGTCGGATGTTGGAGACTCTGCTCTCTGTCTGTGGTGCTGACCTCTGCAAACACAAACATGGTGTTATTCATTTGCACATACACATAAAATGAATGGTCAAAGCGCCTGACTATCATGTATAGATACAGTATATTTATGTATATATATATGTATACACACAAAGCATAGACCAGGCCCAAAGTGGCTAATATGGAGGACCAGGACAATTCCTTGTGGGCCGGTCTGATGTTGGGGCCGCAAGGGCCAGTGTTCTCTTTTTTTGGGGGGGGACGGAGTTTAGTCATGGCAGTGGGTTTATGTTAATGTTTATGCATTTTGGCTTTTATTCAAGAGAGAGGTTGAAAGAGGTGCGACTGGGGACCGTATAAAGTTATTAAAATTAATTTTTACTTTTCAAGAAGTGGCATGGGGAAGGCAGACTTAGGATTAGGGCTCTGGTCCTGTGACCTTAGGTTCAGGGTGAGTGGAACGGAAGGTATATAAGAAGAGAAAGTGGGTTAAGAAATATTGTTTTTTTGGAAGAAATTATTTAGATTAATTTTTATGGTGGACACATGTGGGGGCGGGGGGTGGACTTATGTTCATGTTTTTTTCAAAACGTGGCGTGGAGTGGGGAACTTAAGGTTAGGGCCATACTCCTGTGAACCTTAGGATTAGAATATGTGGGAGGGGAAGGCATAAAAAAGGGGTCTAACTTTGGATAAAAAAAGTTTTTGGGAAAAATTATTAAAATTAATTTTTCAAAACGTGACATTGAGGGCCAGAGTTAGGGTTAGGGCTATGGTCCTGTGACCTTAGGTTTAGGGCTAATGGGATAGGGAGGTATGTAAAACTAGGAAATGGTGTTTCAGTTTGGGATGAAATAATGTGCTCATACAAAAAAAAAAATAATAATTAGAAAATAATTTTGGTTATTGAGGCTGATCAAATAGTTCAATTAGAGCCTTGCTATCTTAATTGGTTGGGCTGTGAGTCAGTGCAAAGATCTGCACAGCTTCCTAATAATCTCTAGTGTAATAACTCAGTTGATCCACTAGTGTAAAAAGTAATAATTACCTTGTAAAAGTTAATTATTTGAACTAAAATTACACTCAACGGAGCTTGGTACTAGAAAGGTTATTATCCCGTCTTTAAAGCAAAACCCCAATTTCTTTTTTTTGCGTGGGTTCTCTCCGGGTACTCCGGCTTCCTCCCACTGTCCAAAAACATGCATGTTAGGTTGTTTGGTGTCTCTAAAATTGTCCTTAGGAGTGTGTGGGATCGTTTGTCTCGTGTGTCTCTGTGTGGCTCTTTGATGGACTGGCGGCCTGTTCAGGGTGAACCCCACCTCTCGCCCAATGACCGCTGGGATAGGCTCCAGCCCCCCCGCGACCCGAACCGAAGGATTGTCGCTTAGTGTTAAAAAGTATAACTATTTTTCAAGTGTGGGACTGTATGCCAGTTAACGATCAATACGGTTTGCAAGTTCTTTAGACATTTACTAATTTTTCCTAAAGTATTTGGTGTGCCTTGTGAGGGGCTGTATGTCAGTTAATGATCAACAGGACTGGGTTAGGGTTGTGGGTTGGTTACGTACGCTGCTACTGCTGTCCGTGGGCCGCCTTCGCCTCCACTGGCAGCTCCCGTTTTTTTTTGCAAACGCTCCCTTACAAAACAGGTCAGTGCACTCAGTCAGTGGTGTTTGACAGATGGAAAGCAGAAAGAGCAAGGGTGGCGCAGAGAAGGCTAGACTTAAGGCAGATTTAGTGTTGACGTGTCGCTCACGGCGGTGGCGTGAAAAAAAAAAGTTTAAGAACACACACACAGTCAAATCAGCTCTGAGGAATCAACACGTCTCATAAAAGTTGGCAGCAAAACGCTGGAAAAGTAAATGTTATTAAAAGGAAAAAGCTGGAACCAGTCAGGTTAAAGGGATAGCTCGCCTCTTTTGACATGAAGCTGTATTACATCCCACATTAGCAACATCATTTATGAACATTTTGGAACCAATCAGGTTAATTAGCAGCAGGTCAGCGGCATAACTGGGTGTAAAAAGAGCACCTTAGAGAGGCAGACTCTCTCAGAACTAAAGGTGGACAGAAACAATCTGCAGATTGATGCTGGATTTAGTGTTGACGCGTCGCTCACGGCGGTAGCGGCCTGTGACGTTATAATGACGTTTCATGCCTGGCGCTTGCCTTGAAAAGACGGCGCAGCACGTTGTCGTGCCACATAACTGGGAAACTTTGTCTTGTAGCCCCTCAGAGTCAGAAGATGCAGCACCGAGCAGCAGCCATGAGCCCACAAGTCCAGAGTGGGCAGGTAGGATTACTCATTGAGTGAATATTATTAGAATGAATATAATGAAAAGTATGGTGTAGACCTGCTCTGTATGCAAAGTGCCCTGAGCTGATAGATGATCCATCAGCTCATTAATGAAACTGACCTGAATTGATCAGAAGGCTTTGTAAAAAGGGGAGTTTTGTGCTGAGAATTAGGATCATTTTTAAAATGTGATTTTGTGTCAGAAGCAGAGCCAGCAGCCAGTAGTGATGAGGGAACTGCTTCTGTCAGTATGGGAGGAACAGGTGACCTGTTGTACACTCAACATGTGAGGTTATAATTACATGATTTTAATCACATGTTCTGATCTAAAGTGGGTCTGAGGCATGAAACTCCAGGGCTGAAAATGAGTCCCACTCCGGCCCTGGTATACACACACATTTATATATATATATTTACACTGTATATACTATATTTATACATGTTTAGATATATAAATAAGGTTAAAGTCAGCTTGTCACCCTGAATATTTCCAACCTGCTTCACACCCTGTTTGGGTTGCCAGTATACGTTGCCATGGTGATGTCCCAGATAAGAAGCTGCCCCCCCCCCCCCCATGAGCAGTTCTCTTACTTTGTGTCTGATGGTTCTGGAGGTCTGGATGGGTTCCTGTTGGTAGAGCGACCGCTGGATGCTGCAGACTCTGCTCTGTCCATCTTCTGGACTTCAGTCAGTCTGAGAGAAGAAAAGAATGAAGACACGTCTGTTCAGTTCTCACAGCCAAACTGAAACAAGCTTTAACCTCCTGCTTTTCTTTCTGTTCCATGTCAGAAAGAACTTTTAGAGAAAGTGTGGGAGAAGGATGTCATGACATGCTCATGACTTCTGGCCTAGTTACATCCTGGGCCTTGTTGACTGGTTCAGATGAATATTGTTGATAGTTAGAATGAGCGTGTTGATGATAAACTGCGAAAGCTAGGCGCCTCCAGAGAGGGCCACGTACACTTGTTATGATAAAACGGTATAAAAGGGTGTCACAAAATGAGCTCGTCGGACATTTTGTACATTCTGTATGCACATTTGCTGTGACGGTTTGTTCAATAAACTCCCCAATGGACGGCTGACCAACGCGGGATTCGACTCTAATTTCTCCACAACATAATGGTGACCCCGAATTCGTGAGAGTTTGCATCTGGATCCCGGCGGAGCGTGTCCTCTGTGCCCCGACAACCGACATCAGCTGTAACAAGCCGGCAGGTGGGATTTTGTTCCTACCATTACAGTTGATCTCTGTTAGTGGAGCACAGCTGACGGCTTCTTCCGGCTTCCCCAAATTTAAAAGAACACAGGAGAGAGACGGATCCTGCATTCGGTAAGCATTTCATTGTTACTTCTGCGCAGGGGGGCTGCTGAAATTGTAATTGTTGAAACTTTGGGCCAAGAGGAGCCACATGTGTGAATTGGGATAAAAATTGGGTAAACAGCAGCTTATGTGAGTTGTAAAGCAGACAGCTGTGGTCAGTTGGTCTGGCTTGTGTGGTTGTATTGTTTTTTTTGTGGTAATTAAGAAGGACTATAGTCGCTGCGCTCCGGCAAATTGTGAATCGGATGAATTCAAACTGGATTAATTAATAGCTGTAAAGAAGCGGGCAGGTTGTTGAGCAATCGCCAATAGTACCTCTTGCGTCTTATCAGCCATCCTTCAATGCATTGGGGGGAGCATTGATTAGCAATCACTAGCGTTGAATAGCATAATTAGCATTCAATTAGCATTGGTCAACAAGGAAGCTAGTATTGATTAGCAATAAGTAGCATTGATTAGCAATAGTTAGTATTGGTTAGCATTAGTAGCATTTGTTAGCATTTCGTTAGCCATAATTAGCATTGATCAGAAAGACAATTAGCATTGATTAGCAATAGCAATAAGGCAAATATTGGTTTAAATCTTAATTAGCAATAGGTTAGCATTTATTAGCAACAACTAGGAAGCTAACAGCAATTGGCATTGGTTAGCAAACATCAACATTAGCAATAATAGTAACCGAACTCCAAACTAGAAGTCAAAAAGCTAAATTAGCCTAACATTGAATTAACATTGGTTTAATTAAAAAAAAAAAAAAAAAAAAAAAAAAAACAACCTAGAGCGTAAGCTTTCAAGCTAACATAGGCTAACCTTAACATTAGCATTGACAATATCCAATCCAATAATTAGCTGCATCTAAGCTAAATTTAGCCGAACATTAAATTAACATGGATTAGAGTTAAATAATTAATGAATTTAAATTGACTTTCAAAAAAAAAAAAAAAAAAAAGGGGGGAATACGAATAATAAATAAGGAAAATTTAGAAAATAGATAAGTAAATAAAAAAGGAAAAGTCAAAAGTCAATAGAAGGGAACTAACTAGGTGAAACAATGGATGTAACACCAACAATAACCATTAGCGCCAAACATCCTGAACATTCCAAAGATATTAAAAAGATATCTCTAAAATGGGAAAAACGAACAAAAAATAACGTCTCACCCTGGCCAAAAGGTGGCACTTTCAATGTAACTACCTGTAAGATTATAGAACAATGGATTAAAGCTTACAAACCAAAGGACAAAAGCAAAAAGAGACAGGAAAAGAGAGAGCTTGAATTAAAAGTTTTACATTTCTTTGAAAATGCAGAGCTATTTCCAACACTGCCAGGAGCAGTAAACATACAAGGAGATTCTGAAATAAAAGATCACAAAATATCTCATGAACGTCCAGAACCACAAATAGCTGCATCAAGCAGTCATGGAGCTCCTGAGCCAGACACCGTCTGTAATTCAGATCAGGCAAGGGGACAGCTCCCACAAGATCAAAAATCACCCGAACTGGCACCTCCAGTTCAAAAGGCATCTTCTGAAGAACATAAGAGTCCGACAGCGTCAGCACCGAGTTTGATAGAAATGACGCAGGGACAGTATGTGCCGTGGCAGACGCTCGTCCTAGGGGGGCTGGTTGCTCGATTGCGGACATTCACACAGGTGCAAGTAGATGGATAAGAGCTTTTGAACAAGAGACTGTGAATAAACTGTTGTCTGTGGGACACATTAAGGCAGTGTGGGCACTGTGTTTGGGAACTTCTACCATGGAGGGCATTTTGAGACACAGTGAGAATGACTGGATGTTAAGCCACCGAGCTGATGGAACTGACTTTAATGCATATCGAGCTGCACTCTGGAGAGCGTTACGAGCTGAGTTTCCTGTGGGAGTGGACCTCGAAGCATTAAAGGGGGAGCCACTGTCAGGAACAGAGAGTCCGGTTGTGTACATTGCACAACAATTGAAGAAATGGAGACAAGAGTCTGAGGGAGAAATCGAGAAGAGCCCAGCTTGGGTGACATTGTTCAGAGTTTCCATCAAAGAGGCTCTGCCTGCCCCAGCTCAGGGGAGGGAGGAGGATGTGGTGGGGCTGAATTCAATGTCACATGGACAATTCCGAGACCACGTGGTGCATGCAGTAAACAATTACAGAAAAGAACTGAAACGGAAGGAGCAGGAGAAGGATATGCAAAGGGAACTTGCACGGTTGCAGTTAGAAGAACTGCAAGTGAAGCAAGAGGTACGATGGGAGGCCATGACAGCGGGGGCCGCTGAACAGCCATCACAGGGGCAAGTCCATCGTCGACCCTGTCAAAGGTCAAGAAGAGGTGCACCTGGAGGACGAAGGTCCTCGGGAGCATGTTGGGCCTGTGGCGAGAGGGGACACTTTGTTTACAGCTGTCCGAGAGCACCGAGAAACCCGAGTGTTCGGCAGGACACTCGGGCAGAACAAAGTTTCTAATTTAAATTTTAGCATTGATAGCCTAAATTAGAGTATCTATTTAGCCCATAGGGAATTACTGATATCTCTCCATCCCACTTGGAGGGAGTAAGAAAAGCGCCATGTCCAAAATAAATAAATAAATAACTAATGAATAAATAAATAAAATTAAAATACAACAAGTATGATCTTCTTTTGGGAGGATTATGCAATAAAATGCGCTTCCTCTGGAAGGAATCATGAAAAATCCAAAGATCAAAGGTTGAAAGCACAACTGGAGAGGACAACCGAGGCTAAGTTAGCCTTTGAAAATTTGAAACGAAATTAGCAAAAGTTATCCAAAACGGCCAACACTAGTCTATGAGAAGCCATTTTTCTTATATGTCTCCAATAAAAACCATAAGATTTCAGAACTAATAAATCAGAGTAGGTATGTTGTGACTCGGACAGGATGTTTGCAGGTTGTGCATCTTTTGACACGTCCAGATGTGAGAATACAGCAGGGTACTACATCGGGATCTGCGGATGTCATTCCACGTGAGTTGGAAGGAGAACCACATGAGCGTGTCAGAAGCTGTGAGATACATTAAACTGAGACCTGACTTAGAAGCAACTTCACTTGTGCAGGCTGACGTCACTTATGTTGTGCATGGTTCATGTTGTGAGATCATTTGGGTAATCATGCAGGTTTTGCAGTTGTGAAACAGGAAGGTGGAAAACTTTGTGACGGTGAAAGCTGAGAAGTGTGAGTGGCCATGTTCGGCAGAGTTGGCTGAACTGAAGGCACTAACGGCAGCATGTCTACTGGTGTAAGGTAAGGTTACGAATGTGTACACAGTTTCTGCATATGCTCATGATATTTGCTATTTGTTTGAAGCAGTTTGGAAGCAGAGAGGGTTCAGGAGGTCAGACGGAAGTCCAGTGCGACAGGAGGTCCAAATGAAGGAGCGGATTGCAGTCATGAGAATTGAAAATTGGAAGTGATAAAGTGTCAAATAATCGTAAAGGTAACAAAATGGTCAGTAAAGGTAATAACGCGGCTGATGAAGCAGCGAAAGTAGCATCAAAGTGTCAGCTTGCTGTTTTGGCACCAATGGTGTTACTGGAGCCAGAGGTCACGCCACCACAAGGATATTGGTCATACATATTGGATAAATAGTCGTAGGAAATTTTTTGGGTAAGAGAATTGATTCATCTGTTTATCATTCCATCACAGATTAGCTCAAATAATGGTTAAGTGTTTGTTTATAAAGGTGCAAGAGGCATTCTGCAGCAGCGGCGAATCAAGCAGCGCTGTGGGGCCGTTTATCATCCACAGAGTCAAGGGATGGTTGAGAGGATCAATGGAACCTGGAAAGTGAAATTGAATTGAATCTGTGCTTCAACTAAACTAACTAGATGCTTTGCCGCTTGCACTAATGAGCTTTCGTATGCAGACTCATAGAGTCACGCGCTAACACCGCATAAAATGCTAACGGGTCGACCCATGCCGGCACCTCAGTTGAGAGGTCCCTTTAAAGGGCCCCCACTTGAGCAGTTGCGAACAGAGTGGACAGCTTATATGAAGCAATTAACTGCAATCCACAGAACAATCTATCTACAGGAGGAGAACAGAGACTTGAGTCTCAAACAGCTGGTTGAGAGGCCAGTGGTGCCAGGCGACCAGGTGCACATCAAAGTGTTCCGAAGGAAGTGGCTTGAGCCAAGACGAGAAGGACCGTACACAATGGGGCGAGCAACATCAACAGCAGTTCAAATGGAAGGTAGCAACACATGGTACCATTTGAATCACTGCACTAAGGTTCGGACTAAAGACACAGACGGAGTCCGAGGGAAAGGATGAACAAAAGGAAGAGGTTAAGATTTCTGACACTGTGAGCATCCAGGTGTGGGTGTTGGCCGACAGCATGGGCTCAGGAGAACGAAGCCTGAAGATGTGGGACGGGATCCCACAGACAGGAGAGGCTGGAAGGGTCCCGTGATGAAGCCACCCCGCAGGGAAGTAGCCAGCCTGGATCGGATGAGTATGATGCAACAATACACACCCACTCAGACCATGCCACGCCACGAACTTTGCCAGCAATACACACTAGAGCTGGTCGTGAAGAAGATATGTTAAGCTTGAAGTTAAGTACGTAGGGATAAAGGATGTTGGAAGTGTGAGGAAGTATGTATGAGTAAGTATGGGTAAGTGTGAGGAAGTGTGGATCATGGGTCCGGAGGAGGAGACGACCAAATCACCGCCTCTGGACACCACGACAAAGGGGCAATCTGGTGAGATCATGTCAGATTGGGTCAGGAGTAGTTGTTCGCAATGGTTGTAAGAACAGAAAGATTTTTCGGGGAAGACTAGGGGGACTTGATACCATTAGCACTACAGGACAGAATAATCATGTTAATCCAAGAACAGACGGAGTGTACATGCACAGGTGGAGTCAGGAAAACAGTGTAACTGTGGAAGATGGGTTAAGGCAGCACAGGATATGTGGTATAGATGGGCATGGTACACTACGAGAGAACTGACAGCGACAGAGTGTCTCATATGCGCAGATGCTCCAGGAGCATTGCCTGTTGTTGTTCCAGAGCCACACACCTTCAGGGACTGTGCAGTGGTCCAGCAACGGGAATGCAGAAAAGGTAGGTTCACATCGGGAGAGGATAAATGGTTATTGTTTCCTATGTGTGGTATTAAGTGCAGATTGATGTTTGGGCCAAATAAATTACGGAATTGTTTTCAAAATAAGGGAGGGCCAAAAATTTGAGTCTTCTTGTGCGGAATTTAATCATAGTACATCACAGGATGGGCCTCCCACTGATTATAGAGTAGATTACGATGGTGAGTTTGAATGCTTTTGGAAGTCACGTGAGTAGTACTACTGTTAAATGGAACCAATATTTATTAGGATTTATTTATTTGGATCAAATTGTGAAAATATAGAAATGATCATTTTAACTCTATATCTTTTTGGGGATCAGACACACCCGATAGCTGAGAGTTACTGGATGTGTGGAAATGATGTTTTGTTAAATGTGTTACCCAACAGGTGGATAGGTCTTTGGGCACTGGTGAGGAGGAACACATCAGTTGTGGTAGTGTATGACAAGGTAAACGAGATGCGAGGTTTGGATGTGGAAAAAGGGAGAGTTAAAAGATCTAGTGATGGCTACATCAGGGATAAGCACGTTTACTTGGATGCAATATGGCAGCCGAGAGGGGTTCCCTTTGAGCTCAAAGCACGCAGGGAGATTGCAGCTGGATTTGAGTATATTTTGCCATGGATCACAATTAACAAAATGGGGAGTGGATTAATTACATATACTACAACCAACAGAGAATTTTTTGACTACACGAGTGAAGGGTTTGCAGGCTTTGGAGAACAACGACATGAGACGAGTATGATGGCTTGGTAGAACAGACAAGTTTTAGAATGTATATTAGAAGGGAAAATGGTGTGTGCCAGATGGTTGGGGAAAATGTTGTACATTTATACCCGGGAACACTGCAGCTGATAGAACGTTTACAACGGCCATGAAGGAGTTCAGAGAACGGAGAGAGGAGCTGACGTGTGATGCTGGTGGAGGTGAACGGTGGTGGACTGGTCTGTTTGGGATTTTGGGAGAAGGGGGAGCGATGACAGTTAGAGTGGGAATAGCAAGTTTGTTGATAGTGATAATGGTTTCCCTATTGGTGCGTTGCATTATACCCATTCTGAGAAGGTGTCTGCTGCAAGTTATGTTCAAACGAACAGTGGAGGGAATCAGGAGGCGGATGACCATGCGAGACCAGGTCTGAGGACCAACGCATGGAAGAGCGGGTCAACGAATGAAGGTTATCAACGGACGGTTCACATGATTCTTTCCTCGAGTGCGGAACCAAGTTTAGTCTAATAGGGAGAAGAGATGCTGAAGATCTCTTTGTGGGGAGTGACGTACTGGCGACCTCTCCTCCCAGAGTTAGCTTAGCAGTTCCAGACCCAGCCGGACGGATGTTCGGCCAGAAGCAGACGACACCAGAGTACGGGAGATGGGACGGGACGGGAGGAGCTGCATTACATTGCATTTTATTACTATTGTTGTGTGATAATCCATAATTTTATGTATTGTACTTGATACAAAACGGTGATTAATTGAGTTGAAGGTGGTGTATTCAGTCTATGTGTATTATCAATCAAAATTGATCACTAATATATCCATTGCCAGTTGTGTAAGTCAACTGTTCGGAGTGCGACCTTGGTAGAGTGGTCGGTCGCCAGTGGGGTGGGGCCGTAGGTGAGTTTTCCCAAGATAAGAACATGAGTTACAAAAGTAGCAGCCGGTGGGTTTTTCGCACCTATGCACTGCGAACAGTGGACAAGTGTGATGGCAATGTAAAACTTGTAGTGTTGTTGAATTCAATATTGTGTAATTTAATTTAATCATTTAATGTGATTCGAGTACACACATATATATATTCCTTTTCATTTATTCAAAATGGTCCCGTTGATTGATATTGTAGAATTATTAGAATAATTTAGTGTTGATTATGTTAATTAATTCTTAATTAACTATGTGGGATGATTTTCTTTCATTTTAGATTATTTCTTTATTAAATCACTGATAAGTGATTTCAGGGGGGACTATGTGGGAGAAGGATGTCATGACATGCTCATGACTTCTGGCCTAGTTACATCCTGGGCCTTGTTGACTGGTTCATATGAATATTGTTGATAGTTAGAATGAGCGTGTTTATGATAAACTGCGAAAGCTAGGCGCCTCCAGAGAGGGCCACGTACACTTGTTATGATAAAACGGTATAAAAGGGTGTCACAAAATGAGCTCGTCGGACATTTTGTACACTCTGTATGCACATTTGCTGTGACGGTTTGTTCAATAAACTCCCCAATGGACGGCTGACCAACGCGGGATTCGACTCTAATTTCTCCACAACATCATCGAACATAAGAACGAACGGTGATTTGTTTACCTTGGACACCAGTTCCTCTTTAATATACACAGCTAAACCAAACTTGGCCATGTACGCCGTTTTGTCGGGACCACAAGTAATTGTGGCAGCGATGTCGGAATCGGGGAACATGCATTTAAACAACTCTGAAATACCCTCGTTTCCATTATATGAATGGTGTTTGGCGATTGTGTTAGGAGTCCTCAACACCTCTGCTTTCATGGTTGGTGTGGACCCAAAAGCTGTTTGCAGATCTACTCTAGTTGCGGTGACGGTCGTAACTGGTGGGGCTGAACTAGCAGTTGGCTGGTTAACGTTATCTGCTAGCTCAGATACATTAATAGCTAACTGGCTAGCGTTGGCCGGTTGAAACACCCCGGCGATGGAAGGAGTTTGATCCTTCGCTTCGATATTATTCATTTGCTTGGAGGACTTGGCGTGAGACTCTAAAGCCTTCAAGCCCATGGTACCAAGCTGAATCCTCTTTTTGCACACTGTGCAAAAAGCCTTGTATACAAATGATTATTTCTCGCGCCACGCTTCATTACATTTACATTTCCCCATAATCCCAGCAAGAAATTGGAAGCAAGGAAACGCAAACAAATGTTAAAAAACAACAGAACAGCGTAAGTTAAACTTTGTTGTTTTCTGCTGAGATTTGCCTTGATTTTTCACGCTTCTGCTTGGCTTGTTGCTGTGGTCTGTGTCAGTGCTGTAGCAATGTGATCGGACCCGGGGCGGAGAGGTAGCGGCAGCGTTGCGTTCTCAATGATTGGTTCCGCCACTCTTCATTTAGGCTACGTTATTTAGGCTTTTCAAAATAATAGTAGCCTAGTTGACAAATTAAACGTTTGAGGAGAATGCGATACGGAGAAGTTACTGCACAAATTTTTAGACCCAAAATTCCCAAAATAAGAGCTAAAATTCAAGCCTTTTTCAAGTCTTTTTAAGGTATTATTTCCAAATTCATAAATTCAATGCTTTTAAGACTTTTTAAGACCCCGCAGGAACCCTGTCTAAATGAGTTGGGTCGTGAATCCGTATAAAGATCTGTATAGCTTCTTTTTTGAGATTAACATTTTTTTTTTTTATTATTTCAACAATACAATAATAACAGTAACCCCCCCCCCAGCAAACAAACCCCTCCTAAGCCACCACCATCCATGCTGATCCCTTTATGGTTACCAACATCTACTACTGTGCTCCTTCATGTTGCTACACTATTTGCATCAATGTAGACAACACATAAAATAACTATAACAAAATTAGACACAGAAAATAGCTCCAAACAAGGTTGATACATCAAATTACCGTATTTTCCGCACTACAAGGCGCACTTAAAAGCCTATAATTTTCTCAAAAAACAAAAATGCGCCTTATAACCCGGAGCGCTTTATATATGGATTTATTCTTGTTAGCTTACTGACCCTGAAGCGATTTTGTGTGGTACACGGCGCTCTGTCAAAATGTTTTAGTAAGACTTTGGTAAACTACAAAGCCGCACCGCAGCATTACGGCTACGGTAGTCATGAGCATAGCGGAGTAATATATATTGTGATTCACCATAATATTACAGTGTGTGTGTATAAGGACCCAAAAATGGCACCTGTTAAGAGACACGCTTACGACGCAGACTTTAAACTAAAGGCTATCAGTCACACAGTAGAACATGGGAATAGAGCAGCTGACAGAGAATTCAATATTCAATCAATGGTACAGAAGTGGAGGAAGCAAGAAGATGACCTGCGCCAGGTAAAGAAGACCACACAGAGTTTCCGCGGGAACAAAGCGAGATGGACACAGTTGGAGGACAAAATTGAACAGTGGGTTATTGAACAGAGAGCAGCGGGTAGAAGCGTCTCTACCTTCTCTATTCGACTGAAGGCAACAGCGTTAACAAGGGACATGAATATGAGTGTCAACAGGGCGTTCAAAGTTAAACTGCGAGCTGCGCGGGAGAAGTGGATGACAGAAGGCGAACACACATTCACCAAGGGAGGGAGACAGCGCCGGGCGACTTACGCTACTATCTGCCAATGGATGGTGGATGCCTGGGCTAAGGTATCAGTCTCAACTGTGTCCGAGCTTTCACGAAGGCCGGAATCATCACTGAACTGCCAGGTAACAGCAACGACACAGACTCGGATAATGACGAGATGGATCCGGGCATGCTGGATGCCGTAATCGCCTGACTGTTTAACTCGGACACTGAAGAGGAAGAATTTGAGGGATTTGTGGACGAGGAATGAACTGAAAAAGTGTGTGTATTGTGTTCTATTTTACGTGTTATAACTGAACAATTTTGAGAGTTATTGTGAATACGCTACGGTTTGATTTAGCGGTATCAGACTTTTTTTTACATGTTACAACTGAGCAAGGTTGGGAGTTATTGTGAATAATTTTAATAAAGTTTGACTGACTGACTGTTTTGTTTCGCTTAATGCGCCTTATAGGCCGGTGCGCTTTATATATGAAAAAAGATTGAAACTAGACCATTTCTTGACAGTGAGCTTTATAATCCAGTGCGCTCTATAGTGCGGAAAATACGGTAATAAAATAAGCACTACGTCAGAGAAATAATTGGTGAACAGAAAATAAAAAAAATAACCATAAGAAGAAGCACTGTTATGCATTTATCCACCACTACTTAAAACTTGCATCTCTCCACTATATGACACCTTTCAGGAGCCCTTTAAAAAGTTCAAGTATTTGCCCCACTTTGCTTCATGTACATCCAGTCTGCCCAGTCGTTTATATGACATTTTTTCGAATTCACATTTTTTTGTGAATCTCCACAGCCCACTCTTGAAGAGAGGGCATCCCCTCCGTCTTCCATCCGAGATCTGTATAGCTTCTTAATAATCTCTAGTGTAATGACTCAGTTGATCCACCAGTGTAAAAAGTAATAATTACCTTGTAAAAGTTGATTATCTGAACTATAATTACACTGAACGGTAATCAAGGAGTGCATCCGAGATACTAAAAAAGGTACAAGGATTGTTTGGAGAGCTTGGTACTACAGCAGCGGTCCAAAATGGCTTTAAACCCTGATGGAAGTGAAAAATTGATGAAAAATGGAAAAGTAGTGTCTCAATGAGGTCAAAATGTTATAAAAGTCTATGTGTTTACGAATAGTTTTTTGTCTAAGAAAGTGGTAGCTAATTGTTAAAAAGTATACACATTATATAATTAATTTTTCCTAAAGTATTTGGTCTGCCTTGTGAGGGGCTGCATGTCAGTTAATGATCAACAGGACTGGGTCAGGGTTGTGGGTTGGTAACGTACGCTGCTACCGCTGTCCGTGGGCAGCTCTTGTTTTTGGGGGGTTTGTTTGCAGACGCACCCTGACAGAACACGTCAGTGCACTTGGTCAGTGGTGTTTGACAGATGGAAAGCAGAAAGAACAAGGGTGGCGCAGAGAAGGCTAGAATTAAAAAGAGGAAAGCTCTGGAAACAGACGCAGCTAAATATGCCAAAATGGGAAACTTTTTCACTAAAACGAGCTCGCGGTTCGTAACGTCAAATGAGGACGATGAAACGGGTAATATGTTGAACTCTGCCTGCAAACCACCGTTCAAGTTAAATAATTATCAATGTATTAGCAATGTATTTTGTCCTTTATCTATTTATATATTCATTCATTCATTCTGTTTTTCTCTGTTTTGTAAGAAAGAGATTATGAAAGATCCAGAAATCTGTTTCAGTTGTCTTACTTTGTGCCTGAGGGTCCAGCTTTATTACTGAAGTTAAGAGGTTCTACTATGGACCAGTTGCTCTTCACAGACAGACAGTCAGATGTTGGAGACTCTGCTCTCCGTCTGTGGTGCTGACCTCTGCAAACACAAACATGCTGTTATTCATATACACATACACCTAAAATTATATATATGAGGAAAATAAATCACTTCCTGAAGTGGATCTAGTTCCTTCACCTCATTCTTTCATCAGTTCGATCTATCACATCTGTGACATAGTTGGTCAAAGCATCTGTCTATCATGTATAGATACAGAATATATAAATATATACACATATATATTCTGTATATACTATATTTATACATGTTTAGATATATATATATAGAAACAAAAATAAGGTTAAAGTCACCCTAAATATTTCCAACCTGCTTCACACCCTGTTTGGGTTGCCAGTATACGTTGCCATGGTGATATCCCAGATAAGAAGCTGCCCCCCCCCCATGAGCAGTTCTCTTACTTTGTGTCTGATGGTTCTGGAGGTCTGGATGGGTTCCTGTTGGTAGAGCGACCGCTGGATGCTGCAGACTCTGCTCTGTCCATCTTCTGGACTTCAGTCAGTCTGAGAGAAGAAAAGAATGAAGACAAACACGTCTGTTCAGGTCTCACAGCCAAACTGAAACAAGCTTTAACCTCCTGCTTTTCTTTCTGTTCCACGTCAGAAAGAACTTTTAGAGAAACGAGACGTCAGTTGTTGCCTTCTTCATCAGACAGACCAACAGCTGCCTCACATCCAACACTCTGAACTAAACAGTGAATCAGAAAGCTGAAACAATCTGAACTTGATGGTTTTACACCCGAGTTGGATCAGTTCTTTGTATCAGAGCCGTCCGATCAGCTTCGTTTCAACAGCAGAAACAAGCTGCTGAGTTCTGCTTCTTCTTCCTCTGCAGGCCACAGAGAGGAAACCCACTCAGAGACTCTGACAGTGAAATAAGAAGAAGGTTGTTCACACTCACCTGATTCTGACCTCAGGTTTCCTCCTGCTGCTGTCCACTCAAAATGGAGCCTGAACTAGTGATGGGTCATGCACACAAGCATCGCCTCTGAGAGCCGCCTCTTTGTAGTGAATCAGAAGAGCCGGCTCCAAGTTTTTTTTCCATTCGCTGCTTAGTTTTCACTTTCAGTGCTCAGTCCCAGCTCGGGATACGACAGAGCTTTGCTATGATTGGCCAGCATAGCGACCAGCATGCGGCATTCACGTGAGAATTAAGGAAGTGTAAACAGAGAGGGGGGCAGGGCAGACACACCACTTGACTCCACTGCAAGTGAAGAGAGAGACAGAGTGGTGAGGACTGAGGAGCGTGTGTGCGTCTTGCATTGTCGTGTAGTTTACTAGGACACGAGAAAGCGAAGCAGCATCTGGCTGCAGTTTAAAGATATTGGAAACAACAGAGCAGAGTGCCTTCACTGCAAAACGAAGGTCACTATAAGTGTTGGAAAAATGTATATAGATTTTCATTTTGAGTAAACAACATTTTATAGACAGACATGTAGTGTGTGAACTTTGCTGAGTGTGATACAAAGTAATTAAAGTGAACTGAGAAACAGGGTGCTCTGGTCTTCCCATGTAGGAGGATGTGCAACCACTCAACACGTGAGGAACTAGATGTCCCAGTGAAACATTTGTTGCATCTTGCTCACAAGATTGTTTTACGTATGCTGATTGTAACTAAGCTGTGTAATAAAAAGAACTACACAGGGAAAGTCGGATGGAGTCGTTTGAGCACAGGTGAAGGAGTAAGTTCTGTCACTCTGTCCGGCTCCCCTTGCAAGTAAAAATACAATCTTGTGCACTGTGTGTTTTGTTGATCACTGGGGTTGTCTTGAGTGAACTGTGTTCCAGCTGGGTTAACTTTTAGACCCAACATTTCTTGGTCCTTCGAGCCGGATTCCAACACATCGCCGTCTGCCGAGGAGGGAGAGGACACACCGAAGTCTGTGGACAGCCAGACGTCCAGTACGCCTGACAAAGACCTGGGAAGTGAATTCGTAGCCAGGCCGGTGATTAGTTGTCTGATCTTCCCTCGTTGGACGACGATTGACGGAATCCAGAGACAGCTCCAGTGACAAAACAACACTGAAATAAGGTAAGAGAGCGACTCTATAACCGCGGTTAAACGTATACGAAAGGCTACTCCGCCAGAAGGAGGATAAAACACGTGTCTCCGCCGTAAGGGAGAGTAAAAAGAGTGAATGAGCAAGTGTGAGTGTGAATGCCACTGGTGGAAGCAGCAGCACGGACTGAAACCTAACGGTGTTAACGTAAATCCGTGGTCTGTTGAAGTACACAAAGTAGTGGATTAAATGTTTTAGGTATCTAAAAAGGCACGTTGCCTGTACGAGACGACAAGTTGACATAATGGGGGGCGGCACAAGCAAACCTGCCCTAGAAAGGGATTGTAAATATATGGAACAATACTGTAATAAAAGTGTTATGTGTTTGGACAAATGGGAAAAGAAATATGGGTTCAAGGGCAAATTGATAGAAGTCGATTGTAAGGCGCTGGTGGACAAACTCCGTGTGAGTGTAGCAAGTAAGAGAGGAAAGCAGAGAGAGAAAAAAAAATTGCAGCTTCAAATGGCAACAGTGTGGCTCCAGCAAGCTCAGAGAAGGAAAAAAAGGAGAGATGAGACAGCGTTGCAGGCAGTGGTAGCAATTAAACCTGAACCTGGAGCCACTTCAGATGCACATAAAATACGAAGGGCAGAAGAAGAAGAGGAAGTATTCAGTAAGCCAGAGAGTTTGATGAAAACACGGTCAAAAGTGCAAAAACCAAAGCCAGAAGTGTTCGGGACCTACCCGTCCCTCACAGTGCTAAAACAAAGATACGGAGTGGCTGACGCCACGACCAGACCCTCCGCCAAAGGGGATTTATCCTATGATGGAAGTGGCAAATCCACACTTTGGCGTGGACAACGATGAATACAGAACCATACATGTATTCAGGCCATGGACTGATGCTGAGTGTTCTGATGCTTGTAAAAGTTTGCCTGATGCGAGGGTTAATGTGGGGGATTTCATAAACAAGCACAGGCAGCTTTGTAATTCATACAGACTGAACGGCTCAGAAATGGAAGTCACCTTTAGGAGGTGTCTGACACATGACTGGGCTCGGGTCAGGGGCGAGTTTACAGGGTTAGCCAACGATGACACAACACTAGCCCATGATGCAGCTGCACTTACGCAGCAGAGAGACGCAGTGACATATTTAGAGTGCGACCAAACTACACCAAAATCTCTCATTGTAAGCAAAAGGAAGCAGAGGATGTATTTGAATACAGGAGCCGCCTGGAAACTGTATTCAGGCAGCACAGTGGACTGCAAGAAGAAGGGGGTGCAGACACCCCCTACCAACAACAATTAAAGCAAGCCCTGATGGCCGGCTTTACTCACCCAATTTCAGATTTTATCAGAAAACACAATGTGAATCACTCAACGGACACAGTCACAGAGTGCATGAATTGGGCACAACATGCGCAAAATGTAATAACAGGCCGAAAGAAAAAGGCTGCAGCAGCTGCCTTCATTGTAGACGATGCAAGCGATTCACAGATTTTCTACATGGGACGCCCAGGTGGCAGAGGCAGGGGTCGGGGTGGAGGAAGGGGTTGGAACAGACAGTCTCCAGGTTTCAGAAGAGAAATGAGGTGCCAGAGATGTAATAAGCCTGGTCATCTGGCACGGGACTGCCATAGTGGAGGAGGGTGTGACCACCCCAGAGGATCTGAGTCACAGCCTCCATACAACCCCAATTATACCAGCTGAAGCAAGCAGGTGGAACGGCCCACTGCGGAAGGGCCTGCTCCAGGCCACCTGTATGTGGTTGACATTACACAAATAATGTTAAGCCTATCCACACAAAAACAAAAACCCATAAGAGACATTGAAGTAAATGGACAAAAAGTGTCATTTCTCTGTGATTCAGGAGCGGACAAAACAGTACTTAAACAAGAAGTTCTAGGATTTAGAATGTATGTAAAATCAGCAAATGGCCAAGTAAATGTTCAAAGTGTGACATGTCCTTTATGGTTCAGAGATCCATTAACTGGTCAGAGTGGAAAAGGACCTGTAGTGTATTCACCACAGTGCCCTGTGAATTTATTAGGAAGAAAAATGATGGCAAAATTACGGATTCCCATAGTACCAACCACTGATGGTGTGGTGGCTGTGGGACCAGATGAAATCTCTCCTGAACAAGTACTAGTCCAACAAGGCACAACTGTGCCTCACTATTACTGGTCATTAGACATGTCATCACCCAATATTGCAGGAACGGGGCAACAGCTGTTAGCACTAGCCCAGACAGTACAGGACGAGCCTTACGACATACACAAACCTGAAGAACTTCATGTCACAATTAGGTATAAAGATACACCAGGGCCTGATAAAACATTTGACAAGCAGTTTTCCAAACTAGCTCCACAAAGAGTGACCATAAGAGCAATCTACACAGATGGCAAGGGGAAAACAGGTTGCAGTGTACTTACGGTATACCTGAAGAGTCAAAACGACTACAATGGAATATGAGCACTCCCCATATGTCCTTAACTAAAGCAAAAGGAGACTCATGGCATGACAGAGAACAACTTGTCTCCAGGGGGGAGAGAACACTGGGGTGGAAAGAAAGTCACCAGGGGTGGGAGAGAAATGAGAGTAAAGGCCTTCTGAGGAAAAAGTTAGGATGGGTTACCACCCTGACACCTCATATTCATTTGGATGATCCACTTGATGAACAAACTGAATGATATGTGATAGACCTAGCTGATCATCCTGAATTGCAGGATGTACCTGAAAAGGTGTGGTCAAAAGGCAAAACAGATGTGGGTTTGATGACTGTAAGGGAAAAATTAATTCACATATACATTGTATGAGTGTTACTCTGTATCACCCGGTAATAACTCATTTAAGACACTTGTTTTTCTCTTTCCTCCCTCTTTCAATGAGGGTATTGTGCTCTTAACAACTTTAAGGAGTTTGACAGGGAAGATGGCACGATACCGAGGGGCCTTGGCTGTAGAAAGGGAGGAAAGATAGATAACAAAGTCTTGAACATATCAAAGGAGTGACTACGTATTAACCTGTATATTAACTGACTTGTTTTCGCCTAAGAGTCAGAGCAACTCTGAACTCTGTTCTGTGTTGTTCTCTTTTGCAAGATATTATTAAAAACATCTTATCTCCTCAGAAAATAACTGACTCTGTGCCTTACTAAAATTTCCGCAACAATGACAACAGCGCCGCCTGTGATAATCACACCCAAAACTCATTACAGACCCAGAATCAAACAATATCCACTCAAGCCAAATGCTCTGGCAGGTATTAGACCAGTAATTGAAGAAATGATCAAAACGGGGGTAGTGGAAGAGAGGCACCAGAGGCCTCGTGCAACACACCAATCTTTCCAGTCAGAAAAGCAGATTCTGAGAACTGGAGAATGATACAAGATCTTAGAGCTGTGAATCAAGCGGTGGAAAGCACAGCAGCTAATGTGCCTGACCCACACACACTGCTAAATCAACTAAAACCAGACAAGACCAGATTCACAGTGACAGACTTGAGTGATGCATGTTTCTCCACACCAGTGTCCCCTGAGTCACGAGGATGGTTTGGGTTCACGTACAACAACAAAAAGTACACGTGCACACGCCTCCCACGGGGATTCTGTGATAGCCCGACCATCTTCTCCACTGCCATAAACAACTATTTGGCAGACTTTCCAATCCCACCTCATTCACAGCTGCTTGTGTATGTTGATGACATTTTGGTCGCAGCAGACACAGAACAACATTGCCGAGACACCTCAGTCTCACTGCTCAAACACTTGGCCCACACAGGAAACAAAGTTTCACTCTCAAAACTACAGTGGGTAAAAGAGGAAGTGAAATTTTTAGGCCATCTTATAAGCAGAAAAGGGAAGCGCATCCAAGACGAAAGAAAACAAGCCTTGCTTAAGGCTCCACGACCAGAAAATAAAAGACAAATGATGCAACTTCTGGGACTGTGTAACTACTGCAGAGCATGGATCCCAAACTATGCAGAGATCACACAGCCATTGTTAGAACTAATGTACGCCACACCCATGACCATGAATGAAAGTTTAAAGTGGACACCAACTGCAGAAACTGCACCGATCACTCTGAAACAGGAACTGACCAGTTCCACAGCGCTTGGGCTTCCTGATTACGATAAGCCATTTGTACAGACTGTGGATTGCAAAAGCAACTTTATGACATCCATGTTAGCACAAGAATGTGGAGGAAAAATTAAACCTGTTGCATATTACTCAAAACGTTTAGACCCAGTATCAAGCGCACTACCACCTTGTGTACAAGCAGTGTGTGCAGCTTCACTTGCAGTACACTGCTCAGCGGAAGTAGTGTTGTTCCACCCATTAACTCTACTGGTGCCACATGCAGTAGACATTTGAGTTGCGTTTATGATACATTTATAGGCTACAGTATCTCTTTGCATGCGTAGAGCCAACGATTTTCCGGGATAACGAAAAACGGACGGAAATCGCGGAATGTACCTTTTGAAACGGAACTGTAACTTTCAGATGGAAAAATAATTCAAAATCACCCAAATTCACCTGTGTTTTGCCCTGTAAGATTGTATTTCACCCCGTTAGCCTGTATTTCACTCTGTAACACTGCATTTCGTTTTAAAATAAACACAACAACATTTGCAGTCTGAAACTGTGCAGACTTGCCGCGGCCAAAACGCATGATAGCAGAGGACTCCACTCGGGGCACACCACAGTAATATCAGATTCGGAAATAGTTCAAAAGCCGGTATTGCGTGCTCATGTCAACAAACGTATTTCTGCATCAATTCCCATTACCCCGCGATCCGACGCCAGCTGGTCTGACATGCATGCTTATCGGACACTGTTGCACTTTTTTCAGCTTGTGTAGGCCTATCAGTGCTTTCTGAACAGATTGAACACACTTTTAAAAATACCGCGATAACACTGAAAACCGTGATCATTTTGGTGACTATAACCGTGAGGTTAAATTTTCATACCGTTACACCCCTAGTTCCAACTTAAGGAGCACTGAAGCAATTTTAAGCTCAATATCCTTCTCCAAGTTTTCATAATCCCGTCTGTTAAAAGCAGAATTTAATTTTACATTACTCTCTATAATTCATTCGACATTGACGAGATGTCATCTCAGCTTTTGGATATCATGAATAAGATTATGATGTGATTCTTTTTGCAACATTGGCCAACATAAAGTGAATCATTTAAACACAAAATTCATTCAAATGTAGCCAGCCCTCTCTAATTTTTATATATATTTAATTGGCTGATCCTTGTTCTGTGTAAAACTAAATTAAGATAAAGTTCAAATGAGACATTACTTATACTATTTTGGGCTTGCATACCTTTGTTGTTGCTGAAGTGAAAGTATGCAGGTTCACAGATTAAACCAGCTGCCTGGGCTGCCTCCACACAGGACTGTCCCTCTGGCACAAGGAGTCAGAGAGCTGAGAATACAGCGGGCCAGTTGGGGGAAGCCGTCACATTGGACACCAAGCCAAGGGTTGTGGAACTGACCAGGGTCCCAACCAGAGGTCATATAATCCTTCTGCCATCAGCAGACGCCCCTCTGGAGAGGTTGACAGGAACCAAAGGAAGCTCTGCCGTACAGAAGTCCTGAGGGTTAAAGATATGTTAGAGTTAGTTTGTGCAATCATATTGTGGCTTTCATAATATTTACAGCGTTCATCTGCATCTATGTACTTAAATATATGTATTCCAAATCTGAGCAAGTAAACAAAGTCTGGCGGGCTAAACGCTCGCTTCTGCAACGCTCCCGGTGGGGGTTGAAGTCGGTGCAGGAAGGACCCAAATGGCGGCGTGACAGAGACGTGTGCAGCGGGGTTTCACCGTTAACCTTAAGTCCTTTGAAAGCAACGCAGGTGGAAGCAAATGCCCGCTTCCCGGAAACACCACAGTTAAATCATCATTAAATTATCAGTCCTGGACTGTCCCCTGGACTCCATTGAGGATGTGGGTGAGAGGAGGATGTTAGCTAAGCTGACATCCATCATGGACAACTCCTCTCACCCCTCCATGACACTGGGGGGTCCCTGTACAGCTCCTTCAGCAGCAGACTTTTACACCCACGGTAGAAGAAGGAGAGGTTTCGCAGGTCCTTCATCCCGGCAGCTGTCAGACTTCAACACATGCACCCACTGATCATGTTGTTGCCTTCCCATGATAATCATATAGAGATTTTTCTTTATCCGTATTATTTATATTTTATTAATTTCAACTTCACAATGTGAATATTATTTATACTAGGTCACTTTACTTTTTGGTCGCTTTACTTTTTAGTTCTTACTTTTTAGTTCTTGCTTTTTAGTTCTTGCTTTTTCTCTTTTTGTAATTTCATGTTTCATGTCTGTTGTTGCTGCTGTGACAAGTGATAAATAAAGTACAATCTAATCTAATCTAATATCACCCCCCACATCAGCCATGGCCGTGACCGCATGAACTGTGCGCGCAGACAGGCACGTGAACCAACGGTCATGTATAAATGCCCGCGCCCGAAGTAGAGAATAAGAGAACCGCGACCCAGCTTGCTGCGATAATGGGCTAATTTATAGCCATTTATATGTATATATAGATATATGTATATCTATATCTATATATATATATATGCTAATTTATAACTAACACTAAGCCAACACCAACACTGCATGAATACACAACTGTAAGCTACCATTACGATATTAAACCCAGAGCAGGAGAGCTACTAGCCCCGCTAGCTGTCTGGGATGCTAGCAGGTGTTCGCGGCGGGAACTTACTAAACTTACTAAGATTAAATTATTTGTTTTTCCTCTTACTTACCTTCAAAAACGATGGAGGCGGTGGTAATTCAGCATCTATTTTCTTTCCAAGTTGTCAGAGCCGAACTTTCCTTAAAGCGGAACTCACCCTTTAAACAACATCGTGCCCAATCACTATATTTGACCATAACATAATAGTGAATTGTGCTGCCACTGGGTATTATGTCTTCATATTAAATATAAAACCTTTGCATTTTTTAGAAATGGTGATTTGACGCGTCATGAAATCACCGGAAGAAAAAATAACAAACTACAACAATTCTAATAGAAGGGTTTCACTTGACGTCACTTCCGTATTTTTCTAAGCGCGCTAACCCAGGTGGTGGGCAACTGTGTTTTGTCTGCCACTTTCTGCCCCAAATGCCTCAGTTTTGTACCGTTTTTGGATGTAGCAATCGGTCTAACCGAGAGAAGGGAAAGGGTTACTATCGGGTACCGAAGGTAATCGCCCATAGAGGTGAGAAATGGAAAAAACTCACAGAACAACGCCGCAAAAAGTGGATAGTTAACCTACGTTTACAGACTGGAGGAGCTCAATCTGCAAATGCTCGTGTCTGCGGTGACCACTTCGTCAAAGGTATGCGCGAAATCTAACTGTTTTGTAGTAGTGCAGTAAAGTATTATGTTGTTAAATGCCAATCAACAGTAATGTAATACGGGCTACGTTTGGGCTTTGTTTTGAAGGCTGCCCCAGCGCGTTGTTAGCTACTGAGTCAGTGGACTGGGCTCCGACGGTCAAGCTGGGTTACCCAAACACAGAGCTAACACACCGCCATCGGTGTTTCATGCGATCTCTGAGAATGGTTGATCTAAACAAAACAAATTTGTCACGTCGTCACAATCTTCACGTTTCTGTAGTATCCACGAAGTGCTTAGGTGCTAACAGCGCACATTAGCTCCCAAGTTCTTGACAACAGAATCGCTCTCCCTCTCTCTGCCTTTTGCATTAGGCTAGTGACGCCAAGTTCCAGGATATTACTTGGTTGTTATAGCAGCTAGAACTACGTGCATGAAGTAGAACTATAACTAATTAGAATTGTTGTAGTTTGTTATTTTTTCTTCCGGTGATTTCATGACGCGTCAAATCACCATTTCTAAAAAATGCAAAGGTTTTATATTTAATATGAAGACATAATACCCAGTGGCAGCACAATTCACTATTATATTATAGTCAAATATAGTGATTGGGCACGATGTTGTTTAAAGGGTGAGTTCCGCTTTAAGTTCTGGAAAGTTCTAAAAGGTTCTGGGGAAGGCGGAGACGTCATGACGTCAGACGCACAGCATCACAGTTAGCTTAAAGTCTACTTCAAGCTCAGTTAAAGGTGGATTTCAGGTAGAAAAGAGAGCAAGAGAAGCTCAGCTGTAGACTTTAAAGTACAACACTTACACAGAAAATAGGAGCCTTTAGCTCAGCTGGTGCAGGAGCTCCATGAACTGAAGCTGTAGGTCCTCACAGGGCCGCCACGGGTCCGAGTCCCGGGTCTGACTCTGGGGTCCCAGTCAAACCATTTGATCAAATTAATTATGGCGCCATCTGCTGGCCACCTTCAACACAGCATTTAAAGGGCCGGGTGTTATAAAACAGAGAGACACTGTTCTGCAGAACAATAAAGGTTCCATGTGCATCTTGAAATGTTTGACTGTTTTATTAGAGACATTAATAATATATTTGTGTTATAACGTGATTGTGCCATCATAAAATACTGTATGTAATAGAGATACGCTTTAGTAAGATTTATAGAAAGGTTGAAAGATGTTTATTTAACAACAAGATGATTTCAGCTGAGTTGGGCTTCAGTCTGTTCCTCTTCTTTGTTACGACCCCTCCAGCTTTTCACTCGGCACAGAAGTAGCTGGCACATCCTCCTGACTGCCGGGACAGAAAAGTGTTGCCACATCACTATTTTCTTATAATAATAATTGTGTGACGTAGAATATAATTGAAATACTTTATAAATCTCATAGGGAAACAGAGAAATAGCATATACATTAAATATTAGAAATAGAATCATTAATATTATTAGGTATAAAATAAATAATATTATAAATAAATATACACTGAAAAAACTGACTTTATGGTGAAGTAAACTCTATTAGAGTAACTGTCGTAATCTCTACCTTTTATTTTTAAAATTCAGTAAGAACTAGAGCTTCTTAAGTAAAATTAAACATTTTATTAACGTAATACATGAATTATGGGGGAAGAATAAGTTTTACTTAAGTTTCCTCATACAATTTAAATGTTTAATAGTTGTATGTACATAAACCTAGAAATACTACATAAACTTTACTCTGAAAGTGTATCGTTAAAATCTACTAAGTTACTTCATAACAGCAAATACTACAGATATATCAAATTAACTTAAAATTTTGAGTAAAATGATGTTCCTGCCTATGAAAAACAAGTATACTTTACTTAATTTGTTTAAATAAATATAACTTAAAACTTAATGTAATTAAATGTTACTTAATATCTTCAAAACTGTTTTGTGGTAAGTAAAATTTACTTGATACTGGCAAGTGAGTATTACTTGATATTGCAGCATACAATATTACTTAAATCATTTGAGTGCAAATACTTACAAAGGGTTTTTTAAGTAAATCTTATGAATAGTTTTTTTCAGTGTACTAATATCCATCTTCCACGTGTTTGTTGTGTTCCAAAGAAACTGGATTCAACGATAACAGCTCATGTATGCTGAGGCATTATAGAGCGCTGCATGAAAGCAACGAGACCAACAACAGTGAACCGAGCTCAGGTCAGCCATTAACAGCTCGATCATTCAGAGCTTCATATGTGAGGCGAAGAATCTTAGATTCTGCTCTGAATCTAACAGGGAGCCAAAGAAGAGAAGCTAAAACTGGAGAGTTTTATGGTTTTTATGAGCCCTCATCTCCAAATTTGAGGGAAATTCAGAAGTGAAAATAGAGTCAAAATCAAATCAAATCCAGTTTTCATGGATGTTCTGATTGAAGAATGGTGGAAAACCTGAACACACACCAAAGGTTACACATTTATTCAGATCTACACCTAAAAGAAAAGCAGAACAGAAGCATTTCTTTATTTTTGTACTGGGCTGAAACTGGACTTCTGTTGGCTCAGCTTACAGTTGAAAGTCTTCAGATGTTATCACAGAGTGATGGAGAGGTGGCTGATGTGATGTGTGTCAGAAGAACAATGAACACAGCTGCAGGGTCAGAGGAACAGTTGTTTGGTCCAGTTTTCACAGAAAGACATGCTCCATGAGCCGCCCTCCATCCAGGTCTGGTGAGCGGACTCCAGTCCCGCTTTGGTTCAGCAGGACGGACCTCACAGTCCGGCTCAGGTCCTCCCGCTTCAGCCCGGAGCAGAGCGACGCCACGTCCGTCCAAACGTCCACCGAGGAGCCGCCGTCCTCCAGGATCACGTCCTCCAGCCCCTCTGAGAGGAGCAGAGACACAGCCGGGTCAGACGCCACCTGGACTCAGCAGCTTAGCTTCTGGGGACCTTAAGTTAAGATTTATTTTCAGGGTCAGGGTTCCATCCATCCATTTTCTACACCCGTTTAATCCGATTCAGGGTGGCAGCGAGGCTGAAGCCTCTCCCAGCTGCCACTGGAGACAGGCAGGAGACACCGTCCAGTTCAGGATTCCTTCATATAAAATCCTTAAAAGCATTTTACTAAACAGTGTCCAAGGTTTGGACCTTGGACTTGTTCTTTAAGAAATGCTTAGAAATATTTCATCAGTGGCACAAAGACCTTAGCGACCAAGTTAAAGCGGCACTATGCAACTTTCAGAAATACGGGGTTTGTTTACCATGCAATACACACCCCAAAGCTGTAGGGGGAGCTCCGTAGAAAATAAGGCGACAGTCTAGCCATATTATATATTACTACTCTAGAAGCTAACCGCATTCAATTTAGCCGTCGACAGCTAATGGAGAGAGGTGTGTCTTATCAGGCTCCCTGGCTCGGCTCAGAGCCCTTTAGACCTGCCGTGAAGCAGTAGTTCTCGGCTCTCGTGTGTCGCGAGACTTCCAGAGGTAAACAAAGCACGCGGCGCCACAGGCAAAGTTGAAAGCGCTGTTTCGGGCTAGGGCCACCAGATGGAGATGGAAATGTCACCGTTTTCATCAGAACGGGTCAGCCAAGCAATCTGATGATTGCCAAGCAATTTTATGACCATGAAAAAGTTGCATAGTGCCGCTTTAAGGGAGACTCTGGAAGGTACCTCCAACTGTGCGTTAAAGGGATAGTTCGCCTCTTCTGACATGAAGCTGTGTGACATCCCATATCAGCAACATCATTTATGAACATCTTCATCTGTTTTCATGCAGAACATTTTCTTTCCAGCCTCGTTTTGGTGCTGATGAAGGTAGTCCGGCTAGTTGGCTGGGGTTTAAAAAATAAAGCGTTTTGCTTCTTAAAACAATATGCGTTCAACAGAGTAATACATTTGTATTACAAAATGGTTCTCCAGGAAAAAGTCAGACCTCACAATCTCTTGGCCCTATTTTCTCTCCCTTCGTATCACTGCCTGCTGTGCAGACCGTGCAGACCGAATTAGTACGGCCATATTAGTCCAGTGCTCAGGTCTCTGCACTGGCTTCCTGTCGCTCAGAGAATAGACTTTAAAACAGCTCTGCTTGTGTACAAGTCTCTTCATGGTCAAGCGCCAAAGTACATCTCTGACATGTTAAAGCCATATGAACCAATTCGGGCTCTGAGGACCTCAGGGAGGGGTCTGCTGCTGGGGCCCAGAGTCAGGACTAAACAAGGTGAGGCTGCGTTTCAGTTTTATGCTCCTAAATTCTGGAACAGTCTTCTAGAAGATGTGAGACAGGCCTCAACTCTGACAATGTTTAAATCCAAACATTGTCAGAAAGTCTGAAAGTATTTTATCTGCACTCTTCGCTTTTAAATTAATTAATTAATGATTATTTTTAATGTTTTTTTAATTAATTTTTATTATATTTTTTTATTTCTTTTTAATGATTTTATTGCCTTCTTGTGTAGCTGTGAAGCACTTTGAATTGCCTTGTGTATGCAGTCCCCTGCTTCCAAGCAGCAAACACCGTAACAGGCTCGGCAAATGTATTACTCTTTTGAATGCATATTGTTTTGAGAAGCAAAATGCTTTATTTTTTAAACCCCAGCCAACTAGCCGGACTACCTTCATCAACACCAAAACGAGGCTGGAAGGGAAACACATTCACAGATGACAACAAGGCAAAGCTATCAGGTAAAAATATGGCAACATTGTAGGAATAATGTGGTAACAGCTAGAAATAAAATGGTTTTACGGGGACACGAATGTGTGAATAACCTGATAATAATGAGGTAATATAGGATGATGATTCCACTGTATTTAGGTCTGAGTCAGCCCACCTGCTGATGTTTAATGTGATATTACCATGAAGTGAAGCCGACGCGTCGTCACTCTGCGCCTCTGATTCATGGTTATTACATGGGAAATATCCGTGTTATAGACACACCCGTTTCACCTCTTTATTTCCTTTACTGTAAAGTGCAACCAAAGAAACCTGATCTGTCAAAGTAGTGTTTGAAATGCCGTTTTAGGAAATATTAAATGAATAATAAATAAAGACGCCTGTGAATTAATGACATTTGTTTAAAGGTAACTTCTACCAAACAAATTAGAATTTATTTGCATTAATTTGAGGTGATTTTGATTTATAATTGTTTATTTTGATGTTTTAATACCACATTTATTCCCCGGTTAGCCCCCCCATGAGCTGTCACCTTACCGTGGTGGGGGGGTTTGCGTGCCCCAATGAGTCTGGAAGATATGACAGGCGGATCGGTGCGGCGTCTGCAGTGATGCGGGCTCTGCACCGGCCCGTCGTGTTGAAGAAGGAGCTGAGCCAGAAGGCCAAGCTCTCGATTTACCGGTCAATCTATGTTCCTACCCTCACCTATGGTCACGAGCTGTGGGTAGTGACCGAATGAACGAGATCGCCAATACAAGCGGCCGAAATGAGTTTCCTGCGCAGGGTGTCTGGGCTCTCCCTTAGAGATAGGGTGAGAAGCTCGGTCATCCGGGAGGGGCTCGGAGTAGAACCGCTGCTCCTCCACATCCAGAGGAGTCAGATGAGGTGGCTCGGGCATCTGGTGAGAATGCCTCCTGGGGCATCTGGTGAGAATGCCTCCTGGGGCATCTGGTGAGAATGCCTCCTGGGGCATCTGGTGAGAATGCCTCCTGGGGCATCTGGTGAGAATGCCTCCTGGGGCATCTGGTGAGAATGCCTCCTGGGGCATCTGGTGAGAATGCCTCCTGGGGCACCTGGTTTTGTCCGTCAGTGAGCTCAGTGTCAGACAGCAACAAGAAGCCTCACAGCAGCGAGCCTGAAGGAGCTCTGAGATGTGGCTTCAGCACTGATGCAGTTGGTTGGTTTGGACAGCAGGTGGTGCTGCTGCACCAACACAAACAGGAAGCTCCGACATGTTCTGAACTCCTCACAGCCACCTTCCCTCAAATGTCCCCCGAAGCAGCTTTCAGGTTAAAAACTGCTGCAGCTGGATGAGACTGAAACACAAAGCAGCATCTTTGTTTGGTTTCTGCTCCACAGCAGAGTGAGCAGCACTGATGTCCCTGTAGCTCCAACAAAAAGGGACAAACAGCAGTCTGATGTCTTCTGAATGTGAGCGACAGCTGGAAGTCACCTCCATAACCTGACTTGTTCCTGACTGAACAACTCAGAACAAAGAAGTCCACCCAGCGGTGCCGTTAGCGGACTTCTTTGAATCTACAGCAAAAAGAGAGTTCAGTTCCCTTCTTGTGTTCTTAGAGGTGATTTACTGAAATGACACCGAAGTTCACCTGGATAAAAAGTGACGAGTATCCAGAGAAGTCTGAGTATATTTGACCTGCACTCGTGTTTAATCTGTTCAGTTTAAGTTCAGCTGACATGTTGCCGTCATTGTTCGTATGTTTTGGTGTCAAACAACAACTAATGTCTTCTGAAATGTTCCATGTGTTCTCCACTGCTGGTGTTCACACAGTTAACTTAAAGTCTACTTCAAGCTCAGTTAAAGGTGGATTTCAGGTAGAAAAGAGAGCCAGAGAAGCTCAGCTGTAGACTTTAAAGTACAACACTTACACAGAAAATAGGAGCCTTTAGCTTAGCTGGTGCAGGAGCTCCGTGAACTGAAGTTGTTGGTCCTCACAGGGCCGGCCCGAGTCCAGGTCCAGGTCTGACTCCGGGGTCCCAGTCCCAGCCTGGGGTCCTTGCTGCAGGTCCTCCTTCCTCTCTGCCTACTTCCTGTTTATCTGCTGTAAAATAAAGGCCGTCAATGTCCTGGTCTGTGAATCTTTGCCAGTGATGGAGAAACCGAAGCTTTCTGAACCGCTGAACCAACATGAAGCCATCGTGTTGAAATGGTTCAGTGTTTCAAAGCATTTGATCAAATTAATTATGGCGCCATCTGCTGGCCACCCTTCAACACAGCATTTAAAGGGCCGGGTGTTATAAAACAGAGACACTGTTCTGCAGAACAATAAAGGTTCCATGTGCATCTTTAAATGTTTGACTGTTTTATTAGAGACATTAATAATATGCTTGTGTTATAACGTGATTGTGCCATCATAAAATACTGTATGTAATAGAGATATGCTTTAGTAAGATTTATAGAAAGGTTGAAAGATGTTTATTTAACAACAAGATGATTTCAGCTGAGTTGGGCTTCAGTCTGTTCCTCTTCTTTGTTACGACCCCTCCAGCTTTTCACTCGGCACAGAAGTAGCTGGCACATCCTCCTGACTGCCGGGACAGAAAAGTGTTGCCACATCACTATTTTCTTCATCTTTCCCAACTGTTTGGGAGGCAGTAACAATAATAATCATCAAATGTTCCTTTCAGGTTCCCACATTTCCATCAGCTCAGTCGTCTCTGACTGAATCACACTGACAGCTTCTCATTTCCACTGATGGATTTAAAGATTAAAAGATGAAAGATTTACACATTAAAAGTCAGTTTTTAAAGGCAGAAAATGAAGCCGAGAGAATAAAACTGGTGTCAAACTTTAGACTGTGGCTGTTGTTTAAGTTCAGATGGAACTGAAGGTTTAAGGATCGTTTCCATTACTGATCATTTCTAACCCAACTTTAACATGGTTATTCCAAAGGAAGAAAAACACAGAATACAAACACATCATCATCATCATCATCATCAGGGTGCAGTCAGAGTCTCTCTGCACACAAGCTGCTGCTGCTTCATCCTGTGGATCATCAGGACACAGATCATCCTCTCAGCTCACATCGTCCTGTTCACCACTCCCAGCTGTAGAGAGAAGAAGAAAGAAGAGAGGAGATAAACGAGTGTTTCCAGAGCGTCTCTTCCTCAGCTGCCATCAGCTTTAATAAATAAAATAAATAATAAATAAAGTCTGATAAAATACTGCTGAGAGCTGCATGGACCTCCAACCCTCTACTGACCTCAGAGTCTGCAGTTTGCTGTGTGGACTCTCCACAAGATCAGACAGCTCCTTCACTGCTGATTCATTCAGCTTGTTCCTGCTCAGGTCCAGTTCTGTCAGATGGGAGGAGGGGTTGGACTTCAGAGCTGAAGCCAGAGAAGCACAGCTGATCTCTGACAAACTGCAGCTCCTCAATCTGAATAAAGAATAAAACATGTGAGCTGAAGCCAGCAGAGAAAAGGACTCTGAACCAGCTGCTGTCCATCATGGAGGATGAGCAGCTGATCTGTGCTGAGTGCTGACAGAACCAGCTGACATTAACAAAGTGTGCCAGTGCTGCAGGTTATTTTCACCAGCACTCATGGAAATATAGCGTGCAGGAGGTGTCTAAGAAAGGATTGCAGTTCCCACAGTCCCTGAAGGCAGCATGATGGAGGTCCCTTCAGCCTCCTCTGCTGCTCTGGCAGTCAGGATTTAACCCCCCTGTCAGCTGACGTCCGGGCTCTCAAAGCAGGTCAGCAGCAAAAGTTTGAAAGTGAAAAAACGGGTCAGAAGGTGGAAAAAAGTTCAGAATCTGACAGAAAGTTTGTGAATCTGAAAACAGAAAACATCTCAAATATGGACAAATGGGACTAAAGTGTTAATAAAACCTATGAAAGAAGAATGAAACTTACATTCAAAGTGAAATAAACTTCTGCTGCACTTTGAATCTGGTTGTTTGTTCCTCACAGAAAGTGATGAAGCTTCATGTTTCTCAGCCTGCATTCACTCACATGCTGCTCACAGCTCTCTGAGCTCTGACTGAATGAAACAGCTGGAACAGCTGGCACACAGCCGGCAGGGGAACAGAACAGCATGTATCTGCAGTGATGCAGCAGCCCCTGCCTCCCTCCTGCATGGCAGCTCAGTAATCATCCTTTGTGTCTGTGTTGGGCTCACCTGCACAGGGTCGCAGCACTTCACCTGTTCAGCTTCTCTTTGGCTGCACAGCTATCAAACACTGACTCTGCTGCATGTTTTCACACATTTCTCACCTGATGGAAAGCTGCTCACACACACTCACAGCTTCCTTCCATCTGCCGTTACCTAGCAACAAGTTAGCTCACAGCTGTTCTCTCATCCATCGTCCAATCCTGTTATTCTTCTTCTGATAAACTCTTCTCTGTGTTTCCCCCACAGTCACTAAATGTCAGCATCACCTTCAGTTGGCCTTGGCATTGTGTAACAGGGAATTATTGATAGAATTCATGAAATAAAGCTCAACTGAAAGTGATTTCCTTTCAGTTATCAGTGGGAGAAGCTTTCTGGCTGCATTTTGTCATCATGAATGAATCTGACTGAAGACAACTGCTGCTGTGATGAAAGCTGTTTTCTAACCAAGTCAAAGATTGTTCATTTCCAACAGAGTTGGAGGGGAGTTTGTTAGTATCAGCTGATTAATGGGCTGTTGGAAATATTCACCAACTCTGGAGCTCTGGAAGCATCAGCCAGTGATTCTAGATTTGTTTCTGTCTGACAGATTCACTGTTTTCTTATTATTTAATGGATCATCATTTCATCAACTAAAGCCCAGAAGAAGAACACAGACTTTACCATGAAGACCAGCACAACTTTCACATCATATTAATCTGAACACACAACTAAAACATGGTGTCTGACCTCAGAGTCTTCAGTCCACAGTGTGGACTCTGCAGAAAGCTGCTCAGCTCCTTCTCTGCAGAGTCACTGATGTTGTTCTTACTCAGGTTCAGGTCTGTCAGATGGGAGGAGGGGTTGGACTTCAGAGCTGAGACCAGAGAAGCACAGCTGATCTCTGACAAACTGCAGCTCACCAATCTGAATAAAGAATAAAACATGTGAGCTGAAGCCAGCAGAGAAAAGGACTCTGAACCAGCTGCTGTCCATCATGGAGGATGAGCAGCTGATCTGTGCTGAGTGCTGACAGAACCAGCTGACATTAACAAAGTGTGTCAGCGCTGCAGGTTATTTTCACCAGCACTCATGGAAATACAGAGTGCAGGAGTATGGCGTGATCTTTGTGCCACCAGGTTGAGCACGCAGTGACACTGATTTGAGGGCACAGCTCTATCTGAAGGAACAATAATTTTAAGCGTGTGCGTATGAATCTCACACACGCTCGCTCATAAGTGCTCGGACACGCGCTTAACTCTGACAAACTGCTCGCTCGAACGGCTCACTCTGCTCGCGCTCGGCTCTATCTCTCTCCTCGCTCGCGGCTCTGTCTCTGCGCTCGCAACTCTGTTAGTTGTATGTAAATGAGCCACACCACCAGCCAATCAGTGCAGTCTGCAGTGCAGACTCAATTGAACTTCTACCATCACCCTAAAGGAATTAAACTAGATGTTATATTTTTTTTGTCAAACCAGTAACCATTACAGATTAAACCAATAGCACAATTGATCAGTTTAAAGTTTAAAAGTTTAAAAAACCCCACTGTGGGTCAGCTGCTATAGTTCATAACTTACTAGGTAAAAACAACCACTTCAATACTTCAAACATTTAATTTTCTAAGCTGGTGTAGTTTTATTTTTCTACCGTGTTAGATTTTGATCAAATCAAGTTTATTTGTAGCACATTTCATGTACAAAACAATTCAAAGTGCTTTACATAAAATAAAAGCATTGCAGCAGGGAGTGGAAGAAGCATTAAAAATACATAAAAGAATATAAAGAGAAACAAATAAAAAAGTTCATGTTAGGTTTCTTTCTCTAAAATATTTGTGACACCCTACAACAGTAATCAGTAGGCTAACTAGCTAGCACCCAACTACACCAGTTTTAACATGATTATTACAATTCTTCCTCTTTATTTTTTTTTAGTATTTATCACACAAATACCAGTCTGTGAAAACTACCAGTCTGTGATTGGCTGGTGGCGTGGCTCATTTACATACAACTAACAGAGTTGCGAGCGCAGAGACAGAGCCGCGAGCGAGCAGAGAGATAGAGCCGAGCGCGAGCAGAGTGAGCCGTTCGAGCGAGCAGTTTGTCAGAGTTGAGCGCGTGTCCGAGCACCTATGAGCGAGCGTGTGTGGGATTCATACGCACACGCTTAAAATTATTGTTCCTTCAGATAGATCTGTGCCCTCAAATCAGTGTCACTGCGCGCTCAACCTGGTGGCACAAAGATCACGCCATACAGGAGGTGTCTAAGAAAGGATTGCAGTTCCCACAGTCCCTGAAGGCAGCATGATGGGGGTCCCTTCAGCCTCCTCTGCTGCTCTGGCAGTCAGGATTTAACCCCCTGTCAGCTGACGTCCGGGCTCTCAAAGCAGGTCAGCAGCAAACGTTTGAAAGTGAAAAAACGGGTCAGAAGGTGGAAAAAAGTTCAGAATCTGACAGAAAGTTTGTGAATCTGAAAACAGAAAACATCTCAAATATGGACAAATGGGACTAAAGTGTTAATAAAACCTATGAAAGAAGAATGAAACTTACATTCAAAGTGAAATAAACTTCTGCTGCACTTTGAATCTGGTTGTTTGTTCCTCACAGAAAGTGATGAAGCTTCATGTTTCTCAGCCTGCATTCACTCACATGCTGCTCGCAGCTCTCTGAGCTCTGACTGAATGAAACAGCTGGAACAGCTGGCACACAGCCGGCAGGGGAACAGAACAGCATGTATCTGCAGTGATGCAGCAGTCCCTGCCTCCCTCCTGCATGGCAGCTCAGTGATCATCCTTTGTGTCTGTGTTGGGCTCACCTGCACAGGGTCGCAGCACTTCACCTGTTCAGCTTCTCTTTGGCTGCACAGCTATCAAACACTGACTCTGCTGCATGTTTTCACACATTTCTCACCTGATGGAAAGCTGCTCACACACACTCACAGCTTCCTTCCATCTGCCGTTACCTAGCAACAAGTTAGCTCACAGCTGTTCTCTCATCCATGGTCCAATCCTGTTATTCTTCTTCTGATAAACTCTTCTCTGTGTTTCCCCCACAGTCACTAAATGTCAGCATCACCTTCAGTTGGCCTTGGCATTGTGTAACAGGGAATTATTGATAGAATTCATGAAATAAAGCTCAACTGAAAGTGATTTCCTTTCAGTTATCAGTGGGAGAAGCTTTTTGGCTGCATTTTGTCATCATGAATGAATCTGACTGAAGACAACTGCTGCTGTGATGAAAGCTGTTTTCTAACCAAGTCAAAGATTGTTCATTTCCAACAGAGTTGGAGGGGAGTTTGTTAGTATCAGCTGATTAATGGGCTGTTGGAAATATTCACCAACTCTGGACCTCTGGAAGCATCAGCCAGTGATTCTAGATTTGTTTCTGTCTGACAGATTCACTGTTTTCTTATTATTTAATAGATCATCATTTCATCAACTAAAGCCCAGAAGAAGAACACAGACTTTACCATGAAGACCAGCACAACTTTCACATCATATTAATCTGAACACACAACTAAAACATGGTGTCTGACCTCAGAGTCTTCAGTCCACAGTGTGGACTCTGCAGAAAGCTGCTCAGCTCCTTCTCTGCAGAGTCTCTGATGTTGTTCTCACTCAGGTCCAGTTCTGTCAGATGGGAGGAGGGGTTGGACTTCAGAGCAGAGACCAGAGAAGCACAGCTGATCTCTGACAACCTGCAGCTCCACAATCTGAATAAAGAATAATCAAATCAGAATGCCTTTATTTGTCATTGTACATGGTACAGCGAGATTTAAAGCCACCAAAACAGTACAAAGAGAAAATAAAATTTTTAAAAATATATATATAAGTATGTACAATAAGGGAAGGGTGTTAGATGCAACAGTTTTACTTACGGTAAATAAAATAAATAGAATAAAATATGGTGTTAGTGGTGATAGATAAATAAGGTGTAAAGCCTGGTTTATAGTCGGCAACGCAAGCCGCAACGCAAGCCCTTGCGCGGTTGCCAGCCCCCCCTTGCGTGCTTGCGTGTGTCACCTCAATTTCTTAACTTCACGCAAGACGCAAGCGCAAGCCACTGGCTGTGGTCGAAACCGCCTACTACTTGATCGATCTGACAGTATGCAGAGCGTTTACACACAGTGCACTTCACTCCTGCCCGAGCCGAAATCAGCCGGCCTGAAAAGCTGATTTCCCTTAAGCTATAAACTCTGTAAATATATAACTTTAGCAACATTTGAAACATTTTCAGGCGAGAAAGTAGTCGTTTAGACCCCCAAGGTGTTGAAAATCTGACAAAATACCGGCTATTTACAAAAAGAAGAAGAAGAAGCATGAATCTATGGAAGAGAGACTTGCCAAAGAGCTCCTGGCGGTGAATTTCCTTTCATCGTAGTAGGCTTGTCATTGAAAAAAACCCGCTACTCCACCTACTGTCCTGGCGGTGAATCGCCACGCAGCACACGCAACCGCCGACAAAATAAATGAAGTATAAACGTCTTGAGCCATTAACATACGCGCAAGACGCAAGCGCAAAGGCAGTTAAAAGAAGTATAACTCAGCCTTAAGGTGTGAGCTGAAGTCAACAGAGAAAAGGACTCTGAACCAGCTGCTGTCCATCATGGAGGATGAGGAGCTGATCTGTGCTGAGTGCTGACAGAACCAGCTGACATTAACAAAGTGTGTCAGTGCTGCAGGTTATTTTCACCAGCACTCATGGAAATATAGAGTGCAGGAGGTGTCTAAGAAAGGATTGCAGTTCCCACAGTCCCTGAAGGCAGCATGATGGGGGTCCCTTCAGCCTCCTCTGCTCTTCTGGCAGTCAGGATTTAACCCCCCTGTCAGCTGACGTCCGGGCTCTCAAAGCAGGTCAGCAGCAAAAGTTTGAAAGTGAAAAAACGGGTCAGAAGGTGGAAAAAAGTTCAGAATCTGACAGAAAGTTTGTGAATCTGAAAACAGAAAACATCTCAAATATGGACAAATGGGACTAAAGTGTTAATAAAACCTATGAAAGAAGAATGAAACTTACATTCAAAGTGAAATAAACTTCTGCTGCACTTTGAATCTGGTTGTTTGTTCCTCACAGAAAGTGATGAAGCTTCATGTTTCTCAGCCTGCATTCACTCACATGCTGCTCACAGCTCTCTGAGCTCTGACTGAATGAAACAGCTGGAACAGCTGGCACACAGCCGGCAGGGGAACAGAACAGCATGTATCTGCAGTGATGCAGCAGTCCCTGCCTCCCTCCTGCATGGCCGCTCAGTGATCATCCTTTGTGTCTGTGTTGGGCTCACCTGCACAGGGTCGCAGCACTTCACCTGTTCAGCTTCTCTTTGGCTGCACAGCTATCAAACACTGACTCTGCTGCATGTTTTCACACATTTCTCACCTGATGGAAAGCTGCTCACACACACTCACAGCTTCCTTCCATCTGCCGTTACCTAGCAACAAGTTAGCTCACAGCTGTATTATCAGCTGCTATCAGCTGATTAATGGGCTGTTGGAAATATTCACCAACTCTGGAGCTCTGGAAGCATCAGCCAGTGATTCTAGATTTGTTTCTGTAAAACAGATTCACTGTTTTCTTATTATTTAATGGATCATCATTTCATCAACTAAAGCCCAGAAGAAGAACACAGACTTTACCATGAAGACCAGCACAACTTTCACATCATATTAATCTGAACACACAACTAAAACATGGTGTCTGACCTCAGAGTCTTCAGTCCACAGTGTGGACTCTGCAGAAAGCTGCTCAGCTCCTTCTCTACAGAGTCACTGATGGTGTTCTGACTCAGGTCCAGTTCTGTCAGATGGGAGGGGTTGGACTTCAGAGCTGAGACCAGAGAAGCCCAGCTGATCTCTGACAACATGCAGTTCACCAATCTGAATAAAGAATAAAACATGTGAGCTGAAGCCAACAGGATGCAGGCTGAAACTGACTTTAATCAGCTATATGTGCCTTTCCAAATATCATATTTGGATCCGGCTCTGCCACTAGTGCTCATCTTTGGAAATGATTCAGTTATTTTACCACATTATTTAAACCACTAGTAAAGCAAGAATGAACATTTGGAAGCAGAAGCAAGGGAAATAAGTACTGAGATGAGTGTGTGCAGCATGTTCTTCTTCTGTGGTGTAATTCTGAATTCCTCTCTGGTTTCTGCACTTTTTGATGGATTCTTTTAGCACGTGATCCTCTCAACTTTGGTGATTTTTCATCCTTCATGTTTAAAATAAAGTGCAGAGTCAGCGCTTTGCCATTTCCTCCAGTCTGTCACTAATTACTGGGTGGAGGCTAAAGCCCAAAGCAGACTGAGTCGTTGGAGTTAAAGTGACTGAACTCTGCACATTTGTCCTGTTCAAATGAGCAGCAGAAGCAGCAGATCTGTCAGTTTGTTGCAGTTTAATCTGCATCCAGCTTTCATAACTTTACTGATCAAACATCTCTCAGATGGACCAGAAAGGTGAGTCAAAGCTACATTTCAGCTGCTCCATGTTTACCTCTGATCTAAAGTGTTTTCTCTCCTTTTATGACTGAAGAAAAATGATTTTTACCAGGATCATTTTTCTAAGGAACAGCTCTGCTTCAGTGTGTGAAAGTGAGGAAAGAATTGCTTTGGCAGGTGAAAAGGATGGAAGGGAGGATTCATTCAGACATGTGGAAACACTGAATGTTTGGATATTTCCACACATCACTAAATCATTTAAACTAAAACAGAAGAAGTAAAAGAGCTGCAGTGAACTGACCTCAGAGCCTCCAGTCTGCAGTTTGGACTTTCCAGTGCAGCAGACAGATGTTCCACTGCTGGATCCGACAGCTGGTTGTAACTCAGGTCCAGTTGTTTCAGATGGGAGGGGTTGGACTTTAAAGCAGAGGTCACAACTTCATAGTCAGTCTCTGAGAGTTTAGTTCTAACAAGTCTGTGATGAGAGAAAATGTGACATCAGTTCTACTAAAATCAGACAATCTGCACTATAAACACCAGCTGAACTCATATTCTAACTGAACACAGTGATGTGAATGTAATGTCCTCTGATGAACATCTGTTCTTCACATCTGTGATTGATCTCATCTTCCTATGTTTGACACGACATCATTAATCTCTTCAGTCTTTCAGACCTGAGCTCCTTTAAACTGACTTTTCTTCATTATTTTCTCTAATCTGCAGATAAAGAAGGAAATGTGGTATCACATTCAGACTGAAAACATGTTTGATCTGATCCCAAAGTCAGAATAAGGACGTCTTGTTCAGAAAACCATTTTTACATTCTTACATCTTTCATTTGACTCCAGAATCTTTATAAAAAGTTCAGCTTATTGAACATTTCCAGCTGAAAGATGATCTCTTTGCTAACCACTGTCAGCTGGGACTGTTCACACCCATATACAGGAAGAATCCACTCTAAGAAGCTTCTAAGCACCAGTTAGCTTCTCCAGGGGTCTGAAAGCTGCCACAGAGCAACATCATTATGTCTCCGGAGACATCAGCTCCAACACTGCAGGCTGTACGCTTTGAGCTTTCCCCTCGTATATTTACATTCTGTGCAAAGGCCACAGTTCACGCCGTCTTCTCAGATGATGGCGTCTACGTTTCACTGCAGATGGATGTCTTAATATCTCTAATCTGCAGCTATAAAAGCTGCTAGCATTCAGTACTGTGCCGTGGTCTGAGTCCACATTTCAAACCGTTTGTGGAAATCATGGACGTGGTGTCCTCCGGGCTAAAGAGGAAAAGGAGCATCCAGATTGTACCAGAGCAAAGTTCCAAAGCCAGCATCTGTGATGGTGTGGGGCTGTGTTGGTGCTAGGGCTGTCGCGATAACCGCAAAATGCAATCACCGCGGTGCTGAGAGGACCTCCGCGGTGCGTGTCCAGGCCACCGCCACCACCGCCCACCGCATGCCCGCTTGCACGCGCAGAACAACTCGAGAAACTAAACGAGTTTTTAAGACTGCACAGTAGATACAAAGCGACTGACAGAACTGATACTTTTTAAAGCCAGCACAGTAATAATGATGCATTGTATATTCCCCGCAAGGCAGGACAAACACATTAACACAGCGAGGTGCCGCGTTTCTGTCGTCATCTTTGCATGTAGGCACCGCACACGCACACACGTCTGCATGCTACTCGTTGTGGTCTCATTCTCCCTCAGCAGCTGATATTACAAGAATATGCCTACTCAGTGTCGTAGAAATAGAAGTTAAAATAAAATGCAGTGGCCTACCTTTATCTCGGCTTTACTCCTCTGCCTAGTCCGGACACTTTATGGCTTTGAATCTTCCCTTATTATCCATGTTTACCGTTGTAAATGCCACCGTCTAATATCGACAATAAACTAGCTTCCACAGAACCACAGCTTGGTGTGCACATTTGCTGTTGGGAAATACCTGATCATTTCAACAAAACTGTGTGAAACTATTAAATAAAAAATAAAAAAAATTTAAAAAAAAGTTAAAAAAATGTGCCGGGGTTGGTTGGTCGGCGGCAGTCTGTTAAAAAAAACTGTATCCCGGACACGTGAGCTCAACTGCTGCCCTGATCTGCTTCGTTTTTCTCCGTCATTACTAAACGAAACGTGCGCAGGTCTGCAACAATGTTGATTTTTGCCATGTGGCACTGGCAACAATGTTGCAGAACTGGGGTATGCGCTGCTTGATCTCCGCTATGTTGGTCTGTGAGCGAGTAAATGACAGGCAAAGCAAAGTGAAATGTCAGAATCGCTGGGAAAAAAAGACGGATTATGCGCTCGATTTTCATCTAACATTGCATGTCGTGGAAAGTAGCTTAATGAACAAAAATGCGATATCACCGCATACCGCGCTGTTTAGCGGCTATGAGTCACCGCGGTGGGAATTCCCTCACCGCGACAGCCCTAGTTGGTGCCCATGGCGTGGGTAACCTGCACATCTGTGAGGGCGCCATTAATGCTGAAAGCTCCAAACAGGAGCAACACGGCTTTTTCAGGGACGTCCTGCTTATTTCAGCAAGACGATGCCAGGCCGCATTCTGCAGGTGTGCCAGCAGCGTGGCTTCATAGGAGCAGAGTGCAGGAACTAAACTGGCCCGCCTGCAGTCCACACCTGTCTCCCATTGAAAATGTGCGGCACATTATGAAGTAAAAGATATGACGGCAGAGACTGTTGAGCCAAAGCTTTCACAATCAATCCCTCCAACAGCCAACAATGAAATGACCCGACTGAGGCCGCTCACCTATAAAACCTTCTGCTGATCCAACCATCACAATTTTACCAACAAAAACTTTTATTCTGACAAATGCTCTTAATGATCCAGTTCAGTAAAACTTTAAACCCCCAAAATACTTGTTCCAACATATTCCCACAGATTTCTGTTGCATCATTTCCAGTGAGCTGGGAACTGGGCCCAATCTGTCCAAGATTCTCTCCTGTGAGTCAGGTTGCCATGGAAACACTCTTTATGTGCCGATCTGAAAAACTGGGCAGATTTCCTAGCTTCTGGTTGTGTTGGGGACCGGCCATGTGGGCCTAAAGCAGGCCTACATGGGAAACAGTGCAAACAGCAGGTTAATGCTGGCTTCCTGTCTCCAACAGTAGGTCTGCTGCTGTGAAGCACATGTGAGCAGCAACTGTGGGAAAGGTCCAGATGAACCTGTCTGCAGGTTCTCCAGAACATCTCTGCTGTTCATGTGCAGAAACGGCTTTTAGGGAACTAAGCTACTAATCTACACTGACTCATGAAGTCAATGAACACATCAACTCACCGAGCCTTTTTGCAGTTCCTCACAGCTGGAATCAGCCTCCTTCGTCCCTCAGCTGTTGTGTTGTACTTCTTCAGGTCGAACTCATCCAGAACCTCCTCTGACATCTGCAGCATGTAGGCCAGAGCTGAGCACTGGATCTCAGAGAGTTTCTCCTCTGATCTGTTCTCTGACTTCAGGAACTCTTGGATCTCCTGATGAACTGAGGGGTCGTTCATCTCCATCAGACAGTGGAAGATGTTGATGCTTCTGTCAGGAGAAATTTTAGACGCGTTAATCTTCTTCAGGTTGTTGATGACTCTCTGGATGGTTTCTGGACTGTTCTGTGTCTGACCCAGCAGGCCTGCTAAGAGTCTCTGGTTGGACTCCACAGAGAGGCCATGAAGGAAGCGGACAAACAGGTCCAGGTGGCCATTTTTACTGTGAAAGGATTTCTCTATGACTCTCTTCAGGAAGTGATTCAGAGATAAGTAACGGTATTTTTCTCCGAGGAAGCTCTTCAGCACCTCCTCCTTCCTGTTGGTGTAGCAGTGCATCATGTAGACTGCAGCCAGAAACTCCTGAACACTCAGATGAACAAAGCAGTAAACTGGTTTCTGGAAGATCCCACACTCTCTTTTGAAGATCTCTGTACAAACTCCTGAATACAGCGATGCCTCTGGGACATCCAGGCCACACTGCTCCAGGTCTTCTTGGTAGAACATGATGTTTCCTTTCTCCAGATGTTCAAACGCCAGCCTCCCCAGCTTCAGAAGAACGTCCCCGTCAGCCTCCGTCAGCCCCTGTGGACCCGCCTCAGGTCCCTGGAGGTACTTGTTCTTCTTCCTCTGTGTCTGAACCAGCAGGAAGTGGGAGTACATGTCAGTGGTGGTCTTGGGCAGCTCTGCTCTCTGCTCGGGGGTCAACATGTGCTCCAGAACTGTAGCAGTGATCCAGCAGAAGACTGGGATTCCACACATGATGTGGAGGTTCCTGGATGCCTGGATGTGGGAGCTGATTCTGCTGGACCGCTCTTCATCTCTGAACCTCCTCCTGAAGTACTCCTCCTTCTGGGAATCGGTGAAGCCTCGTACTTCTGTTACCCTGGCGACACACGCAGGAGGGATCCGATTGGCCGCTGCGGGCCGTGTGGTTATCCAGAGGCGAGCCGAGGGAAGCAGGTTCCCCCTGATGAGGTTTGTCAGCAGCACGCTGACTGATGACTTCTGGGTGAGCTCAGACACAACCTGACAGCTGAACTCCAGAGACAGTCTGCTTTCATCCAGGCCGTCCAGGATGAACAGAAGTGTGCAGCCGGCCAGCTGCTCTGCTGGGAGCTGCTGTAATGTTGGATGGAAAACATGGAGCAGCGTGAGAAGACTGTGCTGCTGCTCTCTGATCAGGTTCAGCTCCCTGAAGGAAAGCAGAATCACCACACTGACATCCTGGTTCTCCAGGCCCTCTGCCCAGTCCAGAGTGAACTTCAGCACTGAGAAGGTTTTTCCAACACCAGCGACGCCGTTGGTCAGAACCACTCTGATGGCCCCCTGCTGCTCAGCTAAGGCTTTAAAGATGTCCTGGCACCTGATGGGAGTGTCATGGCGGATCTTGGAAGCCGTCTCCAGCTGCCTCACCTCATGTTGGGTATTAACCTCTTCACTCCGCCCCTCTGTGATGTAGAGCTCAGTGTAGATCCTGCTGAGGAGGGTTCCACCTCCTGCTCCATCACTTCCTTCAGTCACATGTTCACATCTCCTCCTCAGACTCATCTTATGTTCATCTAAAACCTCCTGCAGACCAGCATCTGCTGACCAAAGAACAAATGAGACCAAACACAAACAGATTAGATTCAATTCATCACGGTTTGTTCCACTTTATCTGTCTTGTGTTCTGTGTCTGAATTTAGACCCAGTGCCTCCAAACTGTGTGAACAAACACACTGAAAAAAGGGACTTTTTGGTGAAGTAAACTATTTCAGAGTCATAATTTCTACCTTGTATTTTTAAGATTCAGTAAGAACTTGAGTTTAAGTAAAATTAAACATTTTATTAACGTAATACATTAATTATCGGGGGAAGAGTAAGTTTTACTTAGGTTTCCTCATATAATTTAAATGTTTAATAGTTGCATGTACATAAACCTAGAAATACTACATAAACTTTACTGTGAAAGTGTATCGTTTTGAAATGCCTGCACGATGCATGTGCACAGTACAACAGGATTGGCGGTCATCCATACTTTAGGTGCAGGACCACAGAGCGAGAGGGAGCACGAACGATTCATTTCACAGGTAAGTTATTACTGTTCCGTTTTAAATTTGTGATAATATATAAGTCTGTATGTAGTTAGACGCAATATATGTCACTGTTCATAGGTTAATTAATTAAGATTTCAAGGCAGGTGGAAAAATTAAGAGTCTGCCTGACCAAAACAATTTTTGTTATCTCAATCTGGCTCCCCTGTGCTGGCCTTGGCTGCCAGCTGCAAACTTTTTCTCCTGTTCCATCGCTTTCAAGGACAATGGCCTGAGAGTGTTTTACAGATCTACTTGCAAACACTCACACACACTCACACACACACACTCACTGATTAAAATACGCAATTCTCACACCTCTTCACCGGTCCCAATGCTTGATGTTGTGTTTATGTTTAGCTTTTTTTGTGCTGAGGTTTTTTTGCAATTTCAAACTATCCTGGTAAGGGTAAAGTGTGAAATATGATTTTTTTTCTCCTCTCACCTAACGTGGTACCTTTCTTCTATCTGGCAGCGCTCATCACTGAGCTGTATGGCCACGGTCACCCATCTCCCTTGTTTTGTTTTTATGTTGTCTGTCTGGATGGGTGTACTGGAACTGCTTGTAATTTCCCCCTCGGGGATTCATAAAGTATCTCGAATTGAATATAACTAATTTAAAGTTAGCATAACGCCACATTGGTCAGTGTTGGCCTGTAAGTGTGTGTGTGTGTGGGGGGGGTTATTTTACTCAGGATTCATGTTTTTGCAGTTTTTCGTCTAGTTGGGCCCACGACACCTCCAGGAGGCTAGAAAATGACCACTGGCGTCCCAGAGTCACCCCTGCTAGCAATTACTGCTCCTCACACCACAACAACCATCTTTTACAGCCACAAGCTTCCTCAGCCTCTCACCAACTCCACACCAGTCACAGCGGGGTGGGGATGCAAACCCTGGTTCAGGTAGGGGGTAATTAAAGTATAAAGGGTGCCAGAGGTGGAGGAAGGACAAGACACACTAGCAGATTCAGCAGACAAACTCACCTAAACAGTCCTATAATCAGCAAAAATGCCAGCAGAAACAAAGCCTTACAACTCACTCAAAGCCAACTTACTCAAAGCCAACTCACCCAAAATGGCCGCCTGATTTCAAAAGGATCACATGGGCCAAACCCTCCACTTAAATATCCTGAATTTCTTCTTTGCTTCTTCCAAGAGTCTGTTTACCCTAAGTGCTCCCCCTGCTGGGCCCCCAGCTGCTATTTTGCTTTTTGACTTTACTGCCTCATCTGACACCTCCTTCACAATTTTCCTCACACTCTGTCCACTTACACCCAGCTCCCTCAACAATGAGACAACAGACTTTGCAACAAATCCTCTACATCCTACTTCCACTGGACAGATTCTAACTTTCCATCCTCGCTGCTCTGCTTCTGCCCCCAACTCCACATATCTAAGCTTTTTCCTTTCATATGCTTCTGCTACTAATTCCTCCCAAGGAACAGTCAGCTCTATGAAATAGACTCTAATTCTACTCCTAGACCACAAGACTCTATCAGGCCTTAGATTTGTAGAGGCTATCTCCTGGGGAACAACAAGCTTATTTCCTAAATCTACCTGCATCTCCCAATCACAAGCATCCTCCAAGCTGCCGTGCCTCCTTATCGTCTCATTAACTTTCTCCCCCTCTTGAACAAACTGAATTGCAACTCTCTTCACCTTAGACCCTCCTAAGTTTACCTGCCTTCGTTTATCTTCAATACCTGCAGCTAAGCTTCTTAATACTTGGTCATGTCGCCATGTATACCTTGTTGTGACAGACTAACCTTACAACCTGACAAAATATGCCTTACGGTGCGTTCACACCAAACGCAAATGCGAATATTCGCACCGCCTTCATCGTGCGATCGTTGCCGCAGGTGTAAATTAAATTCCATCGCCTCAAACGCCTCTTTCGCGCGAGTAAAAAACGAGTGAATAGCTCAAGGGGCTATCCATGGCTGGTATAAGTACCATCGCGTCCTTGTACCTGCTGTGGCAGTCCGAGATTCGTCTGAAATGCACACGCCGTCAGTGACATCATCCGGTGGTGCATTCAGCTCGGATAATTTCACCGCCTTCTCCAGGAGTTGCGTCTGGATGACGGCCGACTCCAGCGGCACCCCAGGCCCACCAGGACCCAGCCCGACGACCCGCTCGGGAGGACCGGCGCCGCGATCTCTCGGCAGGACATCATGCCACAGGCGCCCCGCAGATGAAACGGAGCCGCGGCCCAGCTGCGGGGCGCCTGGTTGGTGTCTTGCCGAGAGATCAGGGCACCGATCCTCCCGAGCGGGTCGTCGGGCTGGGTCCTGGTGGGCCTGCGGTGCCGCTGGAGGCGGCCGTCATCCAGACTGAACTCCTGGAGAAGGCGGTGATTTAATTTTTTTATTTTATTTAGTCAGGGACCATGTGCAAAGTACATTAATTACAAAGTAAAGAGATGACCTGCACCAGATTGTAGCTTAGAAGCTAATTTCCATCTGCAGTCCCATCTGCATGTCACAAACAGCGCCTGTCCATCTGTCTCCACGTCACTGTCGTCCAGAATCTCAACGCTGATAGGCTGTCTGGTGCGAATATTTCGCCAAAGTTGGATTTTTTGAACTCGCGCGAATCGCATACTTTCACTCGCGCGGCGGCCACCGCACCGCGCCTCATCGCACCGCCGGCTCGAATCCGCGTCTAATCGCGTCTTTGCATTGACTTTGTATGTAATCGCGTCGCCCGACCACGTCTGGTGTGAACGCACCGTTAGAGCTGCAGTACCTGAACATAACGAACGTAACGGGTCTCCATTTACCCAGAGTTTTAGGTTCTGGGAAGTTGGAAATACATCATATGTTGCCCCTATCATAAATCTAATACTCCTTTCGTCCATACTCCACAGTTCTTTCCAACTAAGCTTTTTCTTCTCTACACCTTCCCAATTCAACCACCATCCCTGCTTAGCCTGAGCCACTGCCTTTGCACCCCTTAACATTTCCTCCTGTCTACGAACCTGCTCAACAACTAGCTTTCTCTTCTCCTTGGGACCTGCTCTACTCCACACCGGTTTGCCTGGGCCAAGCCCCAAGCCTCCCCGGCCTATTTGAACATTACCCACAATCTCTGTATGTCTAAGAGTTGCTTCTGCCTCCTGAGCTGCCATTCTTGGTTTCCACTTCCTCCCCTTGGTTGGGTTTGGAACCACCTTACTAACTACCACATCTTTACTCCCAGCTAACAGAAGCTCTGTCCTAACTTTAGTACATTTAAACTCCTCTACTAGACTAGATACTGGGAGCTGGAGTATGCCTTTCCCATACAGTGCCACAGTACTTAAGCATCTAGGAACACCTAGCCACTTCCTCATGTAAAAACTAACTAATCTTTCCATTTTTTCTACAACAGATATTGGAATCTCATACACAGACAGTGGCCACATCAACCTAGGAAACAATCCAAACTGCAGACACCACAGCTTCAACTTTCCTGGAAGCCCTGATTTATCTATTATATCCAGTCCCTCAGCAACATCTTTCCCAAACTGCACTGCCTGCTCTCCATCATTCATGTCTGCCTGGTACCACCTGCCTAAACTCTTTACTGCCTTTTCCCTAATTATTGGAATGCTTTCTTCATCTATTACAAACTTTCTATCACTTAATTTCCCTCTACTTATTGAGATACTTCTAGACTTAGTAGGTTTGATTTTCATCCCAGCCCACTTTAGATTTTTATTAAGTCTCCAAAGTATTCTCTTCAAACGTGGCACTGATGTAGTCACTAACGTCATATCATCCATGTGTGCTCTAATTGGTGTAAGGCGTATGCCATCCTGACGTCTCTCTCCACCTACAACCCACTTGGAAGCTCTAATAATTATCTCCATCGCCATTGTAAATGCTAATGGAGAAATTGTACACCCTACCATAATGCCTATTTCTAGCCTCTGCCAGCCTGTTGTGAAATCTTCTGTAGAATAATCAGGAGTGTGACAGGGAACACATGAACGTGGACATTTTGTCCATCAGTGAGCTCAGTGTCAGACAGCAGCAAGAAGCCTCACACAGCAGCGAGCCTGAAGGAGCTCTGAGATGTGGCTTCAGCACTGATGCAGTTGATTGGTTTGGACAGCAGGTGGTGCTGCTGCACCAACACAAACAGGAAGCTCTGACATGTCCTGAACTCCTCACAGCCATCTTCCCTCAAATGTCCCCCGCTTTCCAATGCTTTCCAAATAAGGCTATGTGGCACTGAACCAAATGCATTTGCTAGATCAAGAAATATAACATGCAAGTCTTTTTTCTCAATCTTGGCTGTCTGAATCTGATGCCAAATCATGCTAGCGTGCTCTAAACACCCTGCGAAACCTGGTATTCCTGCCTTCTGCACAGTAGTATCTATTAAAGTGATACTCCGGAGTAGATTCAACCTGGGGTCATTTGAACCGTGATATCCAGCCAAGTAGCCCACCCGCAGTTTTTTCGATATTGGCTGAACATCAGCTGAGTTACTGAGTTATCCCGAATAGCTTTGTACAAGGGTTAATGGATCCTGGTCCGTATCTCCAAAATTACCACACTAAAATCACATGCCATGACACCAAACTTCTACAGTAGTACAAATATGGTCTGTACTCACCAAACGATGCATTTGGAAGTTTGAAAATAGTCCAGGAGTTTATTATTATCAACACAAGCCTAATAGCTTCTCTGCAGCTAAAGCTGCGTCGACGTCACTTCAGAGAGCTGGGAGCTTCAAAGTAAGATGAGGGTTGATCTACTACTGTAGACAACAAAGTATATGCTATATTCTACATGTTTTTTTATGAATTTTTATGTTGTAGAGTTGTGAAGTTATTTTATCAATGGAGAAACTGAGCAGCCTTGCTTTGTTGTCTACAGTAGTAGATCAACCCTCATCTTATTTTGAAGCTCCCAGCTCTCTGAAGTGACGTCGACGCAGCTTTAGCTGCAGAGAAGCTATCAGGCTTGTGTTGATAATAATTAACTCCTGGACTATTTTCAAACTTCCAAATGCATAGTTTGGTGAGTACAGACCATATTTGTACTACTGTAGAAGTTTGGTGTCATGGCATGTGATTTTAGTGTGGTAATTTTGGAGATACGGACCAGGATCCATTAACCCTTGTACAAAGCTATTCGGGATAACTCAGTAACTCAGCTGATGTTCAGCCAATATCGAAAAAACTGCGGGTGGGCTACTTGGCTGGATGTCACGGTTCAAATGACCCCAGGTTGAATCTACTCCGGAGTATCACTTTAAGCTATTCCTTTCTAAATAACTAGCTAATCTCTGTGCAACTAAACTAAAGAAAATCTTCCCCTCTACATTGAATGAATCGATTGTTCATTACAAGTTCTACTAGAAAATATATCTGTTAAGAAAGTTAAAAAGATGATAAGGAGGCACGGCAGCTTGGAGGATGCTTGTGATTGGGAGATGCAGGTAGATTAAGGAAATAAGCTTGTTGTTCCCCAGGAGATAGCTTCTACAAATCTAAGGCCTGATGTAGTCTTGTGGTCTAGCAGTAGAATGAGAGTATATTTCAAAGAGCTGACTGTTCCTTGGGAGGAATTAGTAGCAGAAGCATATGAAAGGAAAAAGCTTAGATATGTGGAGTTGGGGGCAGAAGCAGAGCAGCGAGGATGGAAAGTTAGAATCTGTCCAGTGGAAGTAGGATGTAGAGGATTTTTTGCAAAGTCTGTTGTCTCATTGTTGAGAGAGCTGGGTGTAAGTGGACAGAGTGTGAGGGAAAGAGTGAAGGAAGTGTCAGATGAGGCAGTAAAATCCAGTCAGTGGATTTGGATTAGAAGAAGCAATAGCAGCTGGGGCCCAGCAGGGGGAGCACGTAGGGTAAACAGACTTTTGAAAAAGCAAAGAAGAAGTTCAGGATATTTAAGTGGAGGGTGTGGCCCAAGTGATCCTTTTGAAAACAGGCGGCCATTTTAGGTGAGTTGGCCTGTATGGCTTTGTTTCTGCTGGCATTGTTAGTGACTGTAGGACTGTTTAGGTGAGTTTGTCTGCTGAAATTCTCGTGTGTCTTGTCCTGCCTCCACCTCTGGCACCCTCTATATTTTCATTACCCCCTACCTGAACCAGGGTTTGTATTCCCACCCCGCTGTGACTGGTGTGCAGTTGGTGAGAGGCTGGGGTAGCTTGTGGCTGTAAAAAAAAAAAAAAGAAAAAAAGATGGTTGTTGTGGTGTGAGGAGCAGTGTTGGCTGGCTTTAGGGGGGTGACTCTGGGACGCCAGTGGTCACTCTCTAGCCTCCTGGAGGTGTCGTGGGCCCAACTAGAAGAAACACTGATGAAAGGAGGTTCCTACCTCATGACCCCAATGACCTGTTGGTCAGCACTGCTCACTGATCTAGATTATAGGGAATTATTCACTGAGTCTGGTCCATTTTTTATTTTATTTTCCTTTAGCACAAGTTTCTTGTGTTTACCTTGAATGTCATGTGTAAATTGTTTTATTTAGCTAGACAAAATAAAATATTCTGCACGGTGGTGTGGTGGTTAGCACCGTCGCCTCACAGCGAGAGGGTTTCAGGTTCAACTCCCGGCTGGGGCCTTTCTGTGTGGAGTTTGCATGTTCTCCCCGTGTATGCGTGGGTTCTCTCCGGGTACTCTGGCTTCCTCCCACTGCCCAAAAACATGCATGTTAGGTTAATTGGTGTTGTTTTTGCATTGTTATGTTTTATTCCTTGTATTTCGTGTTGTACAGCACTTTGTTTCAGCCACGGCTGTGTTAAAAGGCTTTATAAATTAAATTGAGTTGAGTCTCTAAACTTGTCCTTAGGAGTGAGTGTGAGCGTGGGTGGTTGTTTGTCTCTGTGTGGCCCTGTGATAGACTGGCAGCCTTTCCAGGATGTACCCCGCCTCTCACCCGATGACTGCTGGGATAGGCTCCAGCCGCCCCGCGACCCGACCGACGGATTCAGCGGGTATAGAAAATGGATGCAAAACAAAATGCTCCTTTAGTCCTGATTTCAGTCTGATTACTCTGCTCTTCTCCACAGGTGCTGCTATCTTGGTTATTGTGTTGGATTAGTTTCATTTTCTGATGTATTTGCTCATTACAGCATTTACATTTATGTCTTCCACTCAGAAATATGATCCAGCTCTGATTTAACTGATGTCCACAGCCCAGAACATAAAGCTTTGATTTGGCGTATTAATTCAGTCTGATGTGAGTTAATAAAATGATTCTTTAGCTTGAACTGATGGTGTGTCTCTGTTGTTGCGTCCATGTGAGTCAGGTCCTAACAAATGTTGTGTTGTTCTGTTTGACACCACAATGTGTCTGCATTAAATCAGCAGGTTAACCATTCAGACCCAAAGCTGTGTGTGAAGTCCTTCTGAAACCTGAGGGGGGCTGAAAACTAACAACTGTCCACTAACACCTTTATTCTCAGCGTCTGAAGAAACTAAAACATCAACTGAAATAAAAACAGACACATTTCAGCAGTTAAACCTCCTCTTTTTAAACCACTGACTTTATCGTCATGGCGATTAATATTTTTGGTCAAATATTATTGTTTGTGCATCTTGAACATGTTGATGTGATGTGTGCGTCTAAACGGGTTAACAGAAATATCTGACCTGGTGCAGCTCTGGATCTTTCTCCACACTGGGGACAGGAGGAGCCTCCTGAGGGAGCAGACTGGTCCCAGTATGAGGTGATGCACTGTCTGCAGAACCAGTGTCCACAGCTGGCAGAGACCGGATCCTTCAGGACGTCCTGACACAGAGCACAGCAGGAAGGCTGCTGCTCCTCACAAACACCACTCCTCTTCCTCCTTCTGTCAACACATGTCTTCATCACTAAAATCCTTTTAAAATAACTCCATTTGGCATCAACTCTGCTGTTTGATGTGAATACAAACTCAACCCTTCCTGCAGCAACATTTCACATTTGGTTCAATCCTCAGTTTGAGCTGACTTCACTGTTTGAATATTACTGCTGCTGCTCTACAGAAAACATTTCATATCAGTCCTAATCCTATTCTACAATTGCTCTTTTAGAATTAAGAAATGAGAAACTCTTTAGTACTTACAGATAACCAATAAGTGTATTGATAAAGACCTGGGGCCTCATGTACAAAAGGTGCGTACGCACAAAATAGTGGCGTACGCACCTTTTCACGTGAATGATCAGATCTATCAAGAGCAAAATGACCTTGGAAATGTGCGGTGCCTCACGCCAACTTCAGGGCTGGCGTACGCACTTTTTTACAGCTGCTGATTCTTTGGCGACACCTAAGGTGATGTTGGGAAACTGTTATAATAAATAAATGTGAAAACAATTAGTCCTCAGACAGTGATGCGCACATTTGAGATGCATGAACAATTAATACTGATAAACAATTAACACACCCATGTGTCTGCAATTACACGAGCGGATATAAAAGCAGCACAAAGTGGGGCAATGCATACCATTAAAAACAATGGCTGCTTTAGCGGTATTAGAAAGGCAAATGGGGAAATTCGAAGAGAGCGTGTGTTCAGAGACAGAGAGGATTTGCTGGCATATGATGGCGACTGACTCATTAGCCGTTTTGAGGGAAATCCTCCTGAACTGTGCGCAGAGCTGCGGCCGGCGTTGGAGCGCAACACAGCGAGGAGCCGTGCGCTGCCTGTGCTCACAGGTGATGTGCACACTGGGGTTCCTATAGCAACCGGAGCATTCCACAGGTGATGTGCACACTGGGGTTCCTATAGCAACCGGAGCATTCCACAGGTGATGTGCACACTGGGGTTCCTATAGCAACCGGGGCATTCCACAGGTGATGTGCACACTGGGGTTCCTATAGCAACCGGGGCATTCCAGGGATTATTATTATTATTATTCCAGGGAGGAGTCGGGTGCTCCGACATGTGCGCTCAATTCCACATGTCGGAGCACTTTGGTTTGAGCGTACGCCATGTTTCAGTAGGAAATCCACGCAAGTCTTTTTGTTCTTTGTACATGAGGCCCCTAGGCTGATAGTGTGTGTTGATCAAATAGATTCTAACAACACTGGCTGCAGCCACACTCTGAGATGAGCACATTTCATTCCACATCCATCCACTGTGACCCCCTGAGCTATCAGAGGCAGAAAATAGACCATCACTGACAGACATGTGGTCCTGTTAAGAGGCCATGTTGCTCCTGAACTGGAAGTAGAGTTTAGATTTCCAACACAAACCAAAACGGTACAGGGGTCACGGTTCGGTACGCGCATTGCCACGCAGAATACACACGGTACGGAAGTTTAATATTGATCTGAACGCGGAACTGTTATTTTGCAAGAGTTTCCTTCAGGACCCATTTAAACACTGCCACATGCAAGCTCTGATTGGTCCGTAGAGATATACGCTTTCGGACAGAGTAGTTATAAGAACGCAGTTATAAGAACTGTCCTACTCGAATTCCGTTCTGATAACTGTCCTTCCCCAGCGGAGCTGTTTCAGTCTGCATTCGCACATGAGTCGGGACCTGATGTGCCGCGCGCAGCCGTCTGCGTCAGTGACGTGTAACGTTAGCCGTTTAGCGCCACATTAAACAACAAAACAAAACCCGAGAGAAGAAAAAACACCTCAAAGAAGCTAATATGGAGAGCAGAGCGCTGCAGGCAAAGGAGACAACGTGCAAGTTTAACTTATTAAACACGCGCCGGTTCTGTCTGTGTGGTATGATGAAACATTTCAGCCGTGATAGCATGACATGGGGCGTAGCTACCGACCACCACACACCTCCGTCAGATGCGTTCCTATAGAACCATGAAAACACACAACCAATTACGTCTCCCAAATGTATTACAACAACCCCTGGATACGAATACATGCAGAGCAAAAAAAAACCCGAAGCAATTGGAATTTACATCGCATCTGCTATGCGCCCATATTCCACTGTAGAAGAGGCAGGATTCAGATATCTGTTACATGTGCTCGAACCTCGCTACACGCCTCCTTCGGCACTGTACCGAAAATGTACCGAACCGTAGGGTCCGTACCGAGGTCCGTACCGAAGCGTGAGTTTTTTGTACCGTTCCACCCCTATGTTATTCATATACATTCATTCATATATTGATATTTTCTGCTTTCCTTTCCAACTGTATTCATTTAACTTTGTGTTAAGACCCCTCTTTATTTACTCTGACATTTCATCTTTGATTTGTTTGATTCATTTAATCCTTCATTCATATATTTATTCTGAAATCACTGAATTAATTTGTCCTTTATCCATTTATCTCTTCATTTATTTATTAATTTTTTCTCTTTTTTGTAAGAAAGACATCATGAAAAGTCCTGAAATCTCTGTTTCAGTTGTCTTACTTTGTGCCTGAGGGTCCAGCTTCATCACTGAGGTCTGGAGGACGATCTTTGGACCAGTCACTCTTCATAGACAGACAGTCGGATGTTGGAGACTCTGTTCTCCTTCTGTGGTGCTGACCTCTGCAAACACAAACATGGTGTTATTCATATGCACATACACATAAAATGATATATGTGAACTCAAGGGACTGGGATTAAACAGCTGAGTAGCCTTAAGAAAAACACTTATCAGTGAGGCTAATCTGGAAAAAGACTTCAGTTTGGCGGGAGCATAAACATTGGACTCTGGAGCAATGGAAGAAGGTCATGTGGTCTGATGAGTCCAGATTTACCCTGTTCCAGAGTGATGGGAGCATCAGGGTAAGAAGGGAGGCGGATGAAGTGACGCCCCCATCATGCCTGGTGCCTACCGTACAGGCCTGTGGGGGCAGTGCTATGATCTGGGACTGCTGCAGTTGGTCAAGTCGAGGTTCAGCAACGTTATGAGCCCAAAGAATGAGGTCAGCTGACTACCTGAATGAGCAGCTTATTCCATCAGTGGATTTTTACTTCCCTGATGGCTCAGGTATATCCCAAGATGACAATGCCAGGATTCATAGGGCTCACATTGTGAAAGGGTGGTTCAGGGAGCATGAGCCATCATTTTCACACATGGGTTGGCCCCCACAGAGTCCAGACCTTAACCCCAGTGAGAAGCTTTGGGATCTGCTGGAGAAGACTTTGCTCAGCGGTCCGAATCTCCCATCATCACTACAAGATCTGAGAGCAGAAATAATGCAACTCTGGACTGAAATAAATGTTGTGACATTGCAGAAGCTTATTGAAACAATGCCACAGCGAATGCTGCTGTAATCAGAGCTAAAGGCAGTCCAACGAAATATTAGAGTGGGACTTTTTCTTTTCGGCGAGCAATGTATTTCATCCTTTATCTATTTATATATTCATTCATTCATTCTGTTTTTCTCTGTTTTGTAACAAAGAGATCATGAAAGATCCAGAAATCTGTTTCAGTTGTCTTACTTTGTGCCTGAGGGTCCAGCTTCATCACTGAGGTTAGGAGGTTCTACTATGGACCAGTTGCTCTTCACAGACAGGCAGTTGGATGTTGGAGACTCTGCTCTCCATCTGTGGTGCTGACCTCTGCAAACACAAACATGCTGTTATTCATATACACATACACCTAAACTTATATATATGAGGAAAATAAATCACTTCCTGAAGTAAATCTAGTTCCTTTACCTCGTTCTTTCATCAGTTCGATCTATCACATCTGTGACATAGTTGGTCAAAGCATCTGTCTATCATGTATAGATACAGAATATATATATATATATATATATATATATATATACATATATACACACACACACAGTATACATCAGGCTCGGAGTGGCTAATTGGGAGGACCGGGATAATTCCCAGTGGGCTGGTCTGATGTTGGGGTTTAGTCATGGCAGTGGGTTTATGTTAATGTTTATGCATTTTGGCTTTTATCCAAGAGAGGTTGAAAGAGGTGGGATAGGGGCCGTATTAAGTTATTCAAATTTATTTTTACTTTTCAAGAAGTGGCAGATTTAAGATTAGGGCTCTGGTCCTGTGACCTTAGGTTTAGGGTAAGTGGAAGGGGAAGGTATATATAAAGAGAAACTGGGCAGTTTTATTCGGGGTAAGAAATGCTTTTTGAGAATATTATTCAAATATTTTTTTCTGGTGATGACATGGGGTGGGGTATGGTCAAGGTATACAGAAAGAGGAAATGGTGTTTCTGTTTGGGATAAAATAATGTGTTCAAAAACTATTTTTCCGAAAATTATTAAAAATTATTTTTCACCATTGAGGCTTATACAATTGTTAAATTAGAACCTCGTCATCTAAACAGGGTTCCTACAGGTTTCTTCAAGTCAAATTTAAGTCTTTTTAAGACCTTTTTAAGACCATTTATAAAAAAAATAATACCCATTTCACAGACCTACCGGCAAAGAAAAACTTTTTTTTTTTTTTTTTTTTAATTTGGTCATTTGTTTCTCAAACAAATGAAAGTGTGGACTGTGTAAAGCATTGATGAAACATTGCAGCATAGTAGTAGTAAACGCTACAACACCACACCACAGCACAGACAACAAGTCAAACAGAGGTGTGAAAAATCAAAGAAAATTTCAGCAGACCACAAAAAAGTTTAACTGACACAGTTAAGTTGTTTTTTAACATTGGTTATGATAGCTAGCTACTTATTCCATGCTGGGAATATGGGGAGTAGAGAGAACTATAAATAATGAAAACCAACTAAAAAATTTGTCGTTTCGTTGAGGCTCTCATCGAACATAAGAACGGACGGTGATTTGTTTACCTTGGACACCAGTTCCTCTTTAATATACACAGCTAAACCAAACTTGGCTATATACGCCGTTTTGTCGGGACCACAAGTAATTGTGGCAGCGATGTCGGAATCAGGGAACATGCATTTAAACAACTCTGAAATACCCTCGTTTCCATTATATGAATGGTGTTTGGCGATTGTGTTAGGAGTCCACAACACCTCTGCTTTCATGGTTGGTGTGGACCCAAAAGCTGTTCGCAGATCTACTCTAGTTGCGGTGACGGTCGTAACTTGAGGGGCTGTAGTAGCAGTTGGCTGGTTAACGTTATCTGCTAGCTCAGATACATTAATAGCTAACTGGCTAGCGTTGGCCGGTTGAAACACCCCGGCGATGGAAGGAGTTTGATTCTTCGCTTCGATATTATTCATTTGCTTGGAGGACTTGGCGTGAGACTCTAAAGCCTTCAAGCCCATGGTACCAAGCTGAATCCTCTTTTTGCACACTGTGCAAAAAGCCTCGTATACATTATTGTCCACTGGTTTTAACCAGTGACAAAATGATTATTTCTCGCGCCACGCTTCATTACATTTACATTTCCCCATAATCCCAGCAAGAAATGGGAAGCAAAGAAACGCAAACAAATGTTAAAAAACAACATAACGGCGTAAGTTAAACTTTCTTGTTTTCTGCTGAGATTTGCCTTGATTTTTCACGCTTCTGCTTGGCTTGTTGCTGTGGTCTGTGTCAGTGCTGTAGCAATGTGATCGGACCCGGGCGGAGCGGTAGCGGCAGCGTTGCGTTCTCAATGATTGGTTCCGCCACTCTTCATTTAGGCTACGTTATTTAGGCTTTTCAAAATAATAGTAGCCTAGTTGACAAATGAAACGTTTGAGGAGAATGCGATACGGAGAAGTTACTGCAGAAATTTTAAGACCCAAAATTCCCAAAATAAGAGCCAAAATTCAAGACTTTTTCAAGTCTTTTTAAGGTATTATTTCCAAATTCATAAATTCAATGCTTTTAAGACTTTTTAAGACCCCGCGGGAACCCTGTCTAAATGAGTTGGGTCGTGAATCCGTGTAAAGATCTGTATAGCTTCTTTTTTGAGATTAACATTTTTTTTTTTATTATTTCAACAATACAATAACAACAGTAACACCCCCCCCCCCAGCAAACAAACCCCTCCTAAGCCACCACCATCCATGCTGATCCCTTTATGGTTACCAACATCTACTACTGTGCTCCTTCATGTTGCTACACTATTTGCATCAATGTAAAAACACATAAAATAACTACAGTGGAAACCGCTTATAGTGATCACGTTGGTCCAGAGCCAATTTGAACACTATAAGCGGTTGATTACTAAAACCGAAGTTGTATCACAGTACAGGTATTTCACTTATTTTTTATGGAGAATATCATCTAAATGCCATTTGTATCGTTTTTCAATGAGAAAAATTAAATGAAACGGATAGCTTCAGCATTTACTGAATTTTATTATCATGCAAGTTTAATTACAGTACTGCGCAGTGCGCAGACATACTGTAGGCTAACTCAAATACAGTACGTAACTTATTCTCTGCTGTGCCGCCGGTGCATTTTTTTTCTTACAAGTCAGAAAATAAAGTTTGAATTCAATCCGCCTTTCAGCACCCCTGCTCGGATCTATGCTCCTCCGTGCCGGTGTTCTGTCGATTTGTGCTACTTGGCGTGAAAACGAAACTTAGAAAATCGGCTTGGCGCATGCGCAAAACCACAAAGTAGCAATTCTCGACAAGTAGGAGAAATCGAATGAACACCGGCCTCCCATCTTACAAGAACCAGCCTGGAGCTTCCAGCGGTCACACGCGCATTCAATCCGCTCTCCAGCACCCATCCTCGGACACATGCTCCTCCATGACTTCCTTTTTCCAGCCATGATTCGCGCGCTTGCTGCCCGGTGTCAACTCGTTACGTTGGCTAGCGAGGCAGAAGCAGACGTCCAGAAAGGAATCAAGGGAGTAAAAAATAAAATAGCTACACGTAGTTTTAAAATTATTTTTGCACATGTTTACATTCATAAAATGGCCAAAAATGAACATTATAAGCGGATTTCTTGATCACTATAAACGAATTATTTAAACAGCATTTGTATAGAAATGATTCCGTCCCAAGCCTTTTGATCCATATAAGCGGTTGATTACTATCAGGCATGCAAACTGGTCAGGGGTGAAAAAGGTGAGAAGGGTACACGGACACACGGCACGCGCGGAAAAGCGGAAACATGAGACGCATTAAGTTGTAAATTATACAAAATATATATTATAAAATATACAGTATGTCCCATTTGCATTAAGTAGAGAACAGCTGTGCAGCATAAAAGATGAATTTATAGGTACAGTAGGCCTATCAATTGCATTTACTGTACTATTATGTGTTTGATATATAACATCACAGGTCTTCAAAAGCATTTAACTGTAGTATCATACATTTAATTACATTAAATTTAACGAAAAATTTAGTCCCATGGTCCTTAAAGGGATACTACAAGTATGTAGGATTAAACGTTTAATTAATTACTGCCCCAAGACAGCCTATGCTTAGTAATAGCCTGAACGATGACTCTCCCGACCACTTTCACGGTCCGCTGTCATTAAACCACGAAAGTGAACGTTTGGCATGCCGAGCCAAACGAGCTCCACGGGAAAAACTTATATCAGCAATTCACTTGACGTACCGCCAGAGACAAATTTGTATCGACAGCTGGCACTCTAACAGAAAAACATTCTCGCGGCAAGCTTAGTTAAACGGCATTTTTTCATGACAGTGTAAGTTTTGAGACATGCATGCCACGAGCACTACGTAATCCTACATTGTGCCCCCTTTTAACTTCGATTGATGGTGCATCATACTGGATGAACACGAGTGCACCTGTAGGCTGTCATCATCAACGGGGGTATCAACGGGGGTGTGGGCGAACAGCGAGGGGATGGGGGTCGCACTCTCAAATACGACCTGTGGCAGAGCTCTCCGGACTCTGCATTGATAAACTCACGACGAATGAAACGACCTCCTCAAATGGGCAAAATGTTCCCTTTCCGTGATTATCGGAGGGTATTATGAAGGGGCATACCTCGTTAAAAAGCCAAGTCCGGCGACAATTAAGGTCTCCATTGACGTTGGCTAAAAGTATTAGCAAAGCCCTGAACTTGTGTGGAAGGCGCTAGTTAGCCACTCTACAGTTACCTCGAGTAGCACTAACACAAACAGCGTTCTGTGAGGCGGTGAAATATCGAGGAATTGTTGACTATTTCAAGTCTGTTATCAAGACATTTAGCTGACACTTGTATCAAAGACACTATTAAAAGCACATTAATTGATCTAACGACACAATTCGTTATGAAGACTATTTCAGGACATCAGTCAAATTGTAGCAGGGGGGTGGTCCGGGAGGGGGGGGGGGGGTGGGGGTGTGAATAGGGGTTCGCCCTCCTCACTTCTGATTGGTGATAGTGGTTCTCTCACACGCCACTCTTGTCAGTCATTTGTTGTCACATAGGTCTAGTGTAGTTTTGAGGTTCACAGTTCCACTCGCTAGTTGACATGCTCACCCCCCCCCCCCCCCCCTATTTTTTTTTCTCCTCGGATCTACGCGATTCAGAAGAATGACCCATTTTGATTTCAAAACGGCGAATTTCGCCGAAAGGTGGCAAGTTTGCATGCCTGTACTATATCCGTGACCACTATAAGCGGTTTCCACTGTATAACAAAATTAGACACAGAAAATAGCTCCAAACAAGGTTGATACATCAAATTACCGTATTTTCCGCACTACAAGGCGCACTTAAAAGCCTATAATTTTCTCAAAACACAAAAATGCGCTTTATAACCCGGAGCGCTTTATATATGGATTTATTCTTGTTAGCTTACTGACCCTGAAGCGATTTTGTGTGGTACACGGCGCTCTGTCAAAAGGTTTTACTAAGACTTTGGTAAACTACAAAGCCGCACCGCAGCATTACGGCTACAGTAGTCATGAGCATAGCGGAGTAATATATATTGTGATTCACCATAATATTACAGTGTGTGTGTATAAGGACCCAAAAATGGCACCTGTTAAGAGACACGCTTACGACGCAGACTTCAAACTAAAGGCTATGAGTCACGCAGTAGAACATGGGAATAGAGCAGCTGCGAGAGAATTCAATATTCAATCAATGTTACAGAAGTGGAGGAAGCAAGAAGATGACCTGCGGCAGGTAAAGAAGACCACACAGAGTTTCCACGGGAACAAAGCGAGATGGACACAGTTGGAGGACAAAATTGAACAGTGGGTTATTGAACAGAGAGCAGCGGGTAGAAGCGTCTCTACAGTCTCTATTCGACTGAAGGCAACAGCATTAGCACGGGACATGAATATGAGTGTTAACAGGGCGTTCAAAGTTAAACTGCGAGCTGCGCGGGAGCAGTGGATGACAGAAGGCGAACACACATTCACCAAGGGAGGGAGACAGCGCCGGGCGACTTACGCTACTATCTGCCAATGGATGGTGGATGCCTGGGCTAAGGTATCAGTCTCAACTGTGTCCGAGCTTTCACGAAGGCCGGAATCATCACTGAACTGCCAGGTAACAGCAACGACACTGACTCGGATAATGACGAGATGGATCCGGGCATGCTGGATGCCGTAATCACCCAACTGTTTAACTCGGACACTGAAGAGGAAGAATTTGAGGGATTTGTGGACGAGGAATGAACTGAAAAAGTGTGTGTATTGTGTTCTATTTTACGTGTTAAAACTGACCAATTTTGAGAGTTATTGTGAATACGCTAGGGTTTGATTTAGCGGTATCAGACTTTTTTTTACATGTTACAACTGAGCAAGGTTGGGAGTCATTGTGAATAATTTTAATAAAGTTTGACTGACTGACTGTTTTCTTTCGCTTAATGCGCCTTATAGGCCGGTGCGCTTTATATATGAAAAAAGATTGAAACTAGACCATTTCTTGACAGTGAGCTTTATAATCCAGTGCGCTCTATAGTGCGGAAAATACGGTAGTAAAATAAGCACTACGTCAGAGAAATAATTGGTGAACAGAAAATAAAAAAAATAACCATAAGAAGAAGCACTGTTATGCAATTATCCACCACTACTTAAAACTTGCATCTCTCCACTATATGACACCTTTCAGGAGCCCTTTAAAAAGTTCAAGTATTTGCCCCACTTTGCTTCATGTACATCTGCCCAGTCGTTTATATGACATTTTTTCGAATTCACATTTTTTTGTGAATCTCCACAGCCCACTCTTGAAGAGAGGGCACCCCCTCTGTCTTCCATCCGAGATCTGCATAGCTTCTTAATAATCTCTAGTGTAATGACTCAGTTGATCCACCAGTGTAAAAAGTAATAATTACCTTGTAAAAGTTGAGTATCTGAACTAAAATTACACTGAACGGTAATCAAGGAGTGCATCCGAGATACTAAAAAAGGTACAAGGATTGTTTGGAGAGCTTGGTACCACAGCATGTTATAAAAGTCTATCTGTTTACGAATAGTTTTTTGTCTAAGAAAGTGGTAGCTAATTGTTAAAAAGTATACACATTATATAATTAATTTTAATTTAATTTAATTTACAATTAAAAGTATTTGGTCTGCCTTGTGAGGGGCTGCATGTCAGTTACTGATCAACAGGACTGGGTTAGGGTTGTGGGTTGGTTACGTACGCTGCTACCGCTGTCCGTGGGCCGCCTCCGCTGGCAGCTCTTGTTTTTGGGGGGTTTGTTTGCAGACGCACCCTGACAGAACACGTCAGTGCACTCGGTCAGGGGTGTTTGACAGATGGAAAGCAGAAAGAACAAGGGTGGCACAGAGAAGGCTAGAATTAAAAAGAGGAAAGCTCTGGAAACAGACGCAGCTAAATATGCCAAAATGGGAAACTTTTTCACTAAAACGAGCTCGCGGTTTGTAACGTCAAATGAGGACGATGAAACGGGTAATATGTTGAACTCTGCCTGCAAACCACCGTTCAAGTTAAATAATTATCAATGTATTTTGTCCTTTATCAATTTATATATTCATTAATTCATTCTGTTTTTCTCTGTTTTGTAAAAAATAGATCATGAAAGATCCAGAAATTTGTTTCAGTTGTCTTACTTTGTGCCTGAGGGTCCAGCTTCATCACTGAGGTTAGGAGGTTCCTCTATGGACCAGTTGCTCCTCACAGACAGACAGTCGGATGTTGGAGACTCTGCTCTCCGTCTGTGGTGCTGACCTCTGCAAACACAAACATGCTGTTATTCATATACACATACACCTAAACTTATATATATGAGGAAAATAAATCACGTCCTGAAGTGGATCTAGTTCCTTCACCTCATTCTTTCATCAGTTCGATCTATTACATCTGTGACATAGTTGGTCAAAGCATCTGTCTATCATGTATAGATACAGAATATATAAATATATACACATATATATACTGTATATACTATATTTATACATGTTTAGATATATATATATATATATATATAGAAACAAAAATAAGATTAAAGTCACCCTAAATATTTCCAACCTGCTTCACACCCTGTTTGGGTTGCCAGTATACGTTGCCATGGTGATATCCCAGATAAGAAGCTGCCCCCCCCCCCCATGAGCAGTTCTCTTACTTTGTGTCTGATGGTTCTGGAGGTCTGGATGGGTTCCTGTTGGCAGAGCGACCGCTGGATGCTGCAGACTCTGCTCTGTCCATCTTCTGGACTTCAGTCAGTCTGAGAGAAGAAAAGAATGAAGACAAACACGTCTGTTCAGGTCTCACAGCCAAACTGAAACAAGCTTTAACCTCCTGCTTTTCTTTCTGTTCCATGTCAGAAAGAACTTTTAGAGAAACAAGACGTCAGTTGTTGCCTTCTTCATCAGTCAGACCAACAGCTGCCTCACATCCAACACTCTGAACTAAACAGTGAATCAGAAAGCTGAAACAATCTGAACTTGATGGTTTTACACCCGAGTTGGATCAGTTCTTTGTATCAGAGCCGTCCGATCAGCTTCGTTTCAACAGCAGAAACAAGCTGCTGAGTTCTGCTTCTTCTGCCTCTGCAGGCCACAGAGAGGAAATCCACTCAGAGACTCTGACAGTGAAATAAGAAGAAGGTTGTTCACACTCACCTGATTCTGACTTCAGGTTTCCTCCTGCTGCTGTCGACTCAAAATGGAGCCTGAACTAGTGATGGGTCATGCACACAAGCATCGGCTCTGAGAGCCGGCTCTTTGTAGTGAATCAGAAGAGCCGGCTCCAAGTTTTTTTTCCATTTGCTGCTTAGTTTTCACTTTCAGTGCTCAGTCCCAGCTCGGGTTACGACAGAGCTTTGTTGTGATTGGCCAGCATAGCGACCAGCATGCGGCATTCACGTGAGAATTAAGGAAGTGTAAACAGAGAGGGGGGCAGTGAGGACTGAGGAGCGTGTGTGCGTCTTGCATTGTCGTGTAGTTTACCAGGACACTAGCAGACATCCCAAGTCTCCCGGAAGGTCCGGGAGTCTCCCTGATATTGATAGTTAATCACGGATGCCCGCGAGTCGGATAAAATATCCCGGATTTTAGACTATTCGAGGGAGTTTTTTTTTTTTTTTCAATGCGAGTGAGAGCGTGCAGGCAATAAAATAACTCGTGCAACTTGCGCGTTTCGACTGCGCAGGAACGAGAGAGAGAGGGGTGTGGGGAGAGGTTGCTTTTGAAACCTGTCTGTCCAAAGCGACGCTCTGTTCAACGAGCGTCCAGGGCGACTGCTTGTCGGGGGGGGGGGAGACTGAGTCATCTCCCTGAAATGAGTTTTTGGAACTTGGGATGTCTGCACTAGAAAGCGAAGCAGCATCTGGCTGCAGTTTAAAGATATTGGAAACAACAAAGCAGAGTGCATTCACTGCAAAACGAAGGTCACTATAAGTGTTGGAAACTGTATATAGATTTTCATTTTGAGTAAAGAACATTTTATAGACAGACATGTAGTGTGTGAACTTTGCTGAGTGTGATACAAAGTAATTAAAGGGAACTGAGAAACAGGGTGCTCTGGTCTTCCCATGTAGGAGGATGTGCAACCACTCAACACGTGAGGAACTAGATGTCCCAGTGAAACATTTGTTGCATCTTGCTCACAAGATTGTTTTACGTATGCTGATTGTAACTAAGTTGTGTAATAAAAAGAACTACACGGGGAAAGTCTGATGGAGTCGTTTGAGCACGGGTGAAGGAGTAAGTTCTGTCACTCTGTCCGGCTCCCCTTGCAAGTAAAAATACAATCTTGTGCACTGTGTGTTTTGTTGATCACTGGGGTTGTCTTGAGTGAACTGTGTTCCAGCTGGGTTAACTTTAAGACCCAACATTTCTTGGTCCTTCGAGCCGGATTCCAACACATCGCCGTCTGCCGAGGAGAGAGAAGACACACCGAAGTCTGTGGACAGCCAGACGTCCAGGACGCCTGACAAAGACCTGGGAAGTGAATTTGTAGCCAGGCCGGTGATTAGTTGTCTGATCTTCCCTCGTTGGACGACGATTGACGGAATCCAGAGACAGCTCCAGTGACAAAACAACACTGAAATAAGGTAAGAGAGCGACTATAACCGCGGTTAAACGTATACGAAAGGCTACTCCGCCAGAAGGAGGATAAAACACGTGTCTCTGCCGTAAGGGAGAGTAAAAAGAGTGAATGAGCAAGTGTGAGTGTGAATGCCACTGGTGGAAGCAGCAGCACGGACTGAAACCTAACGGTGTTAACGTAAATCTGTGGTCTGTTGAAGTACACAAAGTAGTGGATTAAATGTTTTAGGTATCTAAAAAGGCACGTTGCCTGTACGAGACGACAAGTTGACATAATGGGGGGCGGCACGAGCAAACCTGCCCTAGAAGGGGATTGTAAATATATGGAACAATACTGTGATAAAAGTGTTATGTGTTTGGACAAATGGGAAAAGAAATATGGGTTCAAGGGCAAATTGATAGAAGTCGATTGTAAGGCGGTGGTGGACAAACTCCGTGTGAGTGTAGCAAGTAAGAGAGGAAAGCAGAGAGAGAAAAAAAAAATTGCAGCTTCATATGGCAACAGTGTGGCTCCAGCAAGCTCAGAGAAGGAAAAAAAGGCGAGATGAGACAGCGTTGCAAGCAGTGGTAGCAATTAAACCTGAACCTGGAGCCACTTCAGATGCACATAAAATACGAAGGGCAGAAGAAGAAGAGGAAGTATTCAGTAAGCCAGAGAGTTTGATGAAAACACGGTCAAAAGTGCAAAAACCAAAGCCAGAAGTGTTCAGGACCTACCCGTCCCTCACAGTGCTAAAACAAAGATACGGAGTGGCTGACGCCACGACCAGACCCTCCGCCAAAGGGGATTTATCCTATGATGGAAGTGGCAAATCCACACTTTGGCGTGGACAACTATGAATACAGAACCATACATGTATTCAGGCCATGGACTGATGCTGAGTGTTCTGATGCTTGTAAAAGTTTGCCTGATGCGAGGGTTAATGTGGGGGATTTCATAAACAAGCACAGGCAGCTTTGTAATTCATACAGACTGAACGGCTCAGAAATGGAAGTCACCTTTAGGAGGTGTCTGACACATGACTGGGCTCGGGTCAGGGGCGAGTTTACAGGGTTAGCCAACGATGACACAACACTAGCCCATGATGCAGCTGCACTTACGCAGCAGAGAGACGCAGTGACATATTTAGAGTGCGACCAAACTACACCAAAATCTCTCATTGTAAGCAAAAGGAAGCAGAGGATGTATTTGAATACAGGAGCCGCCTGGAAACTGTATTCAGGCAGCACAGTGGACTGCAAGAAGAAGGGGGTGCAGACACCCCCTACCAACAACAATTAAAGCAAGCCCTGATGGCCGGCTTTACTCACCCAATTTCAGATTTTATCAGAAAACACAATGTGAATCACTCAACGGACACAGTCACAGAGTGCATGAATTGGGCACAACATGCGCAAAATGTAATAACAGGCCGAAAGAAAAAGGCTGCAGCAGCTGCCTTCATTGTAGACGATGCAAGCGATTCACAGATTTTCTACATGGGACGCCCAGGTGGCAGAGGCAGGGGTCGGGGTGGAGGAAGGGGTTGGAACAGACAGTCTCCAGGTTTCAGAAGAGAAATGAGGTGCCAGAGATGTAATAAGCCTGGTCATCTGGCACGGGACTGCCATAGTGGAGGAGGGTGTGACCACCCCAGAGGATCTGAGTCACAGCCTCCATACAACCCCAATTATACCAGCTGAAGCAAGCAGGTGGAACGGCCCACTGCGGAAGGGCCTGCTCCAGGCCACCTGTATGTGGTTGACATTACACAAATAATGTTAAGCCTATCCACACAAAAACAAAAACCCATAAGAGACATTGAAGTAAATGGACAAAAAGTGTCATTTCTCTGTGATTCAGGAGCGGACAAAACAGTACTTAAACAAGAAGTTCTAGGATTTAGAATGTATGTAAAATCAGCAAATGGCCAAGTAAATGTTCAAAGTGTGACATGTCCTTTATGGTTCAGAGATCCATTAACTGGTCAGAGTGGAAAAGGACCTGTAGTGTATTCACCACAGTGCCCTGTGAATTTATTAGGAAGAAAAATGATGGCAAAATTACGGATTCCCATAGTACCAACCACTGATGGTGTGGTGGCTGTGGGACCAGATGAAATCTCTCCTGAACAAGTACTAGTCCAACAAGGCACAACTGTGCCTCACTATTACTGGTCATTAGACATGTCATCACCCAATATTGCAGGAACGGGGCAACAGCTGTTAGCACTAGCCCAGACAGTACAGGACGAGCCTTACGACATACACAAACCTGAAGAACTTCATGTCACAATTAGGTATAAAGATACACCAGGGCCTGATAAAACATTTGACAAGCAGTTTTCCAAACTAGCTCCACAAAGAGTGACCATAAGAGCAATCTACACAGATGGCAAGGGGAAAACAGGTTGCAGTGTACTTACGGTATACCTGAAGAGTCAAAACGACTACAATGGAATATGAGCACTCCCCATATGTCCTTAACTAAAGCAAAAGGAGACTCATGGCATGACAGAGAACAACTTGTCTCCAGGGGGGAGAGAACACTGGGGTGGAAAGAAAGTCACCAGGGGTGGGAGAGAAATGAGAGTAAAGGCCTTCTGAGGAAAAAGTTAGGATGGGTTACCACCCTGACACCTCATATTCATTTGGATGATCCACTTGATGAACAAACTGAATGATATGTGATAGACCTAGCTGATCACCCTGAATTGCAGGATGTACCTGAAAAGGTGTGGTCAAAAGGCAAAACAGATGTGGGTTTGATGACTGTAAGGGAAAAATTAATTCACATATACATTGTATGAGTGTTACTCTGTATCACCCGGTAATAACTCATTTAAGACACTTGTTTTTCTCTTTCCTCCCTCTTTCAATGAGGGTATTGTGCTCTTAACAACTTTAAGGAGTTTGACAGGGAAGATGGCACGATACCGAGGGGCCTTGGCTGTAGAAAGGGAGGAAAGATAGATAACAAAGTCTTGAACATATCAAAGGAGTGACTACGTATTAACCTGTATATTAACTGACTTGTTTTCGCCTAAGAGTCAGAGCAACTCTGAACTCTGTTCTGTGTTGTTCTCTTTTGCAAGATATTATTAAAAGCATCTTATCTCCTCAGAAAATAACTGACTCTGTGCCTTACTAAAATTTCCGCAACAATGACAACAGCGCCGCCTGTGATAATCACACCCAAAACTCATTAGACCCAGAATCAAACAATATCCACTCAAGCCAAATGCTCTGGCAGGTATTAGACCAGTAATTGAAGAAATGATCAAAACGGGGGTAGTGGAAGAGAGGCACCAGAGGCCTCGTGCAACACACCAATCTTTCCAGTCAGAAAAGCAGATTCTGAGAACTGGAGAATGATACAAGATCTTAGAGCTGTGAATCAAGCGGTGGAAAGCACAGCAGCTAATGTGCCTGACCCACACACACTGCTAAATCAACTAAAACCAGACAAGACCAGATTCACAGTGACAGACTTGAGTGATGCATGTTTCTCCATACCAGTGTCCCCTGAGTCACGAGGATGGTTTGGGTTCACGTACAACAACAAAAAGTACACGTGCACACGCCTCCCACGGGGATTCTGTGATAGCCCGACCATCTTCTCCACTGCCATAAACAACTGTTTGGCAGACTTTCCAATCCCACCTCATTCACAGCTGCTTGTGTATGTTGATGACATTTTGGTCGCAGCAGACACAGAACAACATTGCCGAGACACCTCAGTCTCACTGCTCAAACACTTGGCCCACACAGGAAACAAAGTTTCACTCTCAAAACTACAGTGGGTAAAAGAGGAAGTGAAATTTTTAGGCCATCTTATAAGCAGAAAAGGGAAGCGCATCCAAGACGAAAGAAAACAAGCCTTGCTTAAGGCTCCACGACCAGAAAATAAAAGACAAATGATGCAACTTCTGGGACTGTGTAACTACTGCAGAGCATGGATCCCAAACTATGCAGAGATCACACAGCCATTGTTAGAACTAATGTACGCCACACCCATGACCATGAATGAAAGTTTAAAGTGGACACCAACTGCAGAAACTGCACCGATCACTCTGAAACAGGAACTGACCAGTTCCACAGCGCTTGGGCTTCCTGATTACGATAAGCCATTTGTACAGACTGTGGATTGCAAAAGCAACTTTATGACATCCATGTTAGCACAAGAATGTGGAGGAAAAATGAAACCTGTTGCATATTACTCAAAACGTTTAGACCCAGTATCAAGCGCACTACCACCTTGTGTACAAGCAGTGTGTGCAGCTTCACTTGCAGTACACTGCTCAGCGGAAGTAGTGTTGTTCCACCCATTAACTCTACTGGTGCCACATGCAGTAGACATTTGAGTTGCGTTTATGATACATTTATAGGCTACAGTATCTCTTTGCATGCGTAGAGCCAACGATTTTCCGGGATAACGAAAAACGGACGGAAATCGCGGAATGTACCTTTTGAAACGGAACTGTAACTTTCAGATGGAAAAATAATTCAAAATCACCCAAATTCACCTGTGTTTTGCCCTGTAAGATTGTATTTCACCCCGTTAGCCTGTATTTCACTCTGTAACACTGCATTTCGTTTTAAAATAAACACAACAACATTCGCAGTCTGAAACTGTGCAGACTTGCCGCGGCCAAAACGCATGATAGCAGAGGACTCCACTCGGGGCAGACCACAGTAATATCAGATTCGGAAATAGTTCAAAAGCCGGTATTGCGTGCTCATGTCAACAAACGTATTTCTGCATCAATTCCCATAACCCCGCGATCCGACGCCAGCTGGTCTGACATGCATGCTTATCGGACACTGTTGCACTTTTTTCAGCTTGTGTAGGCCTATCAGTGCTTTCTGAACAGATTGAACACACTTTCAAAAATACCGCGATAACACTGAAAACCGTGATCATTTTGGTCACTATAACCGTGAGGTTAAATTTTCATACCGTTACACCCCTAGTTCCAACTTAAGGAGCACTGAAGCAATTTTAAGCTCAATATCCTTCTCCAAGTTTTCATAATCCCGTCTGTTAAAAGCACAATTTAATTTTACATTACTCTCTATAATTCATTCGACATTGACGAGATGTCATCTCAGCTTTTGGATATCATGAATAAGATTATGATGTGATTCTTTTTGCAACATTGGCCAACATAAAGTGAATCATTTAAACACAAAATTCATTCAAATGTAGCCAGCCCTCTCTAATTTTTATATATATTTAATTGGCTGATCCTTGTCCTGTGTAAAACTAAATTAAGATAAAGTTCAAATGAGACATTACTTATACTATTTTGGGCTTGCATACCTTTGTTGTTGCTGAAGTGAAAGTATGCAGGTTCACAGATTAAACCAGCTGCCTGGGCTGCCTCCACACAGGACTGTCCCTCTGGCACAAGGAGTCAGAGAGCTGAGAATACAGCGGGCCAGTTGGGGGGAGCCGTCACATTGGACACCAAGCCAAGGGTTGTGGAACTGACCAGGGTCCCAACCAGAGGTCATATAATCCTTCTGCCATCAGCAGACGCCCCTCTGGAGAGGTTGACAGGAACCAAAGGAAGCTCTGCCGTACAGAAGTCCTGAGGGTTAAAGATATGTTAGAGTTAGTTTGTGCAATCATATTGTGGCTTTCATAATATTTACAGGGTTCATCTGCATCTATGTACTTAAATATATGTATTCCAAATCTGAGCAAGTAAACAAAGTCTGGCGGGCTAAACGCTCGCTTCTGCAACGCTCCCGGTGGGGGTTGAAGTCGGTGCAGGAAGGACCCAAATGGCGGCGTGACAGAGACGTGTGCAGCGGGGTTTCACCGTTAACCTTAAGTCCTTTGAAAGCAACGCAGGTGGAAGCAAATGCCCGGAAACACCACAGTTAAAGCATCATTAAATTATCAGTCCTGGACTGTCCCCTGGACTCCATTGAGGATGTGGGTGAGAGGAGGATGTTAGCTAAGCTGACATCCATCATGGACAACTCCTCTCTCCCCTCCATGACACTGGGGGGTCCCTGTACAGCTCCTTCAGCAGCAGACTGTTACACCCACGGTAGAAGGAGAGGTTTCGCAGGTCCTTCATCCCGGCAGCTGTCAGACTTCAACACATGCACCCACTGATCATGTTGTTGCCTTCCCATGATAATCATATAGAGAGTTTTCTTTATCCGTATTATTTATATTTTATTAATTTCAACTTCACAATGTGAATATTATTTATACTAGGTCACTTTACTTTTTGGTCGCTTTACTTTTTAGTACTTGCTTTTTAGTTCTTGCTTTTTCTCTTTTTGTAATTTCTTGTTTCATGTCTGTTGTTGCTGCTGTGACAAGTGATAAATAAAGTACAATCTAATCTAATCTAATATCACCCCCCACATCAGCCATGGCCGTGACCGCATGAACTGTGCGCGCAGACAGGCACGTGAACCAACGGTCATGTATAAATGCCCGCGCCCGAAGTAGAGAATAAGAGAACCGCGACCCAGCTTGCTGCGATAATGGGCTAATTTATAGCCATTTATATGTATATATAGATATATGTATATCTATATATATATATATATGTATATGCTAATTTATAGCTAACACTAAGCCAACACCAACACTGCATGAATACACAACTGTAAGCTACCGTTACGATATTAAACCCAGAGAGCAGGAGAGCTACTAGCCCCGCTAGCTGTCTGGGATGCTAGCAGGTGTTCGCGGCGGGAACTTACTAAACTAACTAAACTTACTAAGATTAAATTATTTGTTTTTCCTCTTACTTACCTTCAAAAACGATGGAGGCGGTGGTAATTCAGCATCTATTTTCTTTCCAAGTTGTCAGAGCCGAACTTTCCTTAAGTTCTGGAAAGTTCTAAAAGGTTCTGGGGAAGGCGGAGACGTCATGACGTCAGACGCACAGCATCACAGTTAGCTTAAAGTCTACTTCAAGCTCAGTTAAAGGTGGATTTCAGGTAGAAAAGAGAGCAAGAGAAGCTCAGCTGTAGACTTTAAAGTACAACACTTACACAGAAAATAGGAGCCTTTAGCTCAGCTGGTGCAGGAGCTCCATGAACTGAAGCTGTAGGTCCTCACAGGGCCGCCACGGGTCCCAGTCCCGGGTCTGACTCTGGGGTCCCAGTCAAAGCATTTGATCAAATTAATTATGGCGCCATCTGCTGGCCACCCTTTCACACAGCATTTAAAGGGCCGGGTGTTATAAAACAGAGACACTGTTCTGCAGAACAATAAAGGTTCCATGTGCATCTTGAAATGTTTGACTGTTTTATTAGAGACATTAATAATATATTTGTGTTATAACGTGATTGAGCCATCATAAAATACTGTATGTAATAGAGATATGCTTTAGTAAGATTTATAGAAAGGTTGAAAGATGTTTATGTAACAACAAGATGATTTCAGCTGAGTTGGGCTTCAGTCTGTTCCTCTTCTTTGTTACGACCCCTCCAGCTTTTCACTCGGCACAGAAGTAGCTGGCACATCCTCCTGACTGCCGGGACAGAAAAGTGTGGCCACATCACTATTTATTTCTCATAATAATAATTGTGTGACATAGAATAGAATTGAAATACTTTATTAATCTCATAGGGAAACAGAGAAATAGCATATACATTACATATTAGAAATAGAATCATTAATATTATTAGGTATAAAATAAATAATATTATAAATAAATGTACACTGAAAAAAGGGACTTTTTGGTGAAGTAAACTCTATTAGAGTAACTGTCGTAATCTCTACCTTGTATTTTTAAAATTCAGTAAGAACTAGAGCTTCTTAAGTAAAATTAAACATTTTATTAACGTAATACATTAATTATGGGGAAGAGTAAGTTTTACTTAAGTTTCCTCATACAATTTAAATGTTTAATAGTTGTATGTACATAAACCTAGAAATACTACATAAACTTTACTCAGAAAGTGTATCGTTAAAATCTACTAAGTTACTTCATAACAGCAAATACTACAGATAGATAAAATTTACTTAAAATTTTGAGTAAAATTAAGTTCCTGCCTATGAAAAACAAGTATACTTTACTTAATTTGTTTAAATAAATATAATTTAGATGTAATTAAATGTTACTTAATATCTTCAAAACTGTTATGTTTTATGGTGAGTAAAATTTACTTGATACTGCAGCATTAAATATTACTTAAATCATTTGAGTGCAAATACTTACAAAGGGTTTTTTAAGTAAATCTTATGAGTTGTTTTTTTCAGTGTACTAATATCCATCTTCCACGTGTTTGTTGTGTTCCAAAGAAACTGGATTCAACGATAACAGCTCATGTATGCTGAGGCATTATAGAGCGCTGCATGAAAGCAACGAGACCAACAACAGGGAACCGAGCTCAGGTCAGCCATTAACAGCTCGATCATTCAGAGCTTCATATGTCAGGCGAAGAATCTTAGATTCTGCTCTGAATCTAACAGGGAGCCAAAGAAGAGAAGCTAAAACTGGAGAGTTTTATGGTTTTTATGAGCCCTCATCTCCAAATTTGAGGGAAATTCAGAAGTGAAAATAGAGTCAAAATCAAATCAAATCCAGTTTTCATGGATGTTCTGATTGAAGAATGGTGGAAAACCTGAACACACACCAAAGGTTACACATTTATTCAGATCTACACCTAAAAGAAAAGCAGAACAGAAGCATTTCTTTATTTTTGTACTGGGCTGAAACTGGACTTCTGTTGGCTCAGCTTACAGTTGAAAGTCTTCAGATGTTATCACAGAGTGATGGAGAGGTGGCTGATGTGATGTGTGTCAGAAGAACAATGAACACAGCTGCAGGGTCAGAGGAACAGTTGTTTGGTCCAGTTTTCACAGAAAGACATGCTCCATGAGCCGCCCTCCATCCAGGTCTGGTGAGCGGACTCCAGTCCCGCTTTGGTTCAGCAGGACGGACCTCACAGTCCGGCTCAGGTCCTCCCGCTTCAGCCCGGAGCAGAGCGACGCCACGTCCGTCCAAACGTCCACCGAGGAGCCGCCGTCCTCCAGGATCACGTCCTCCAGCCCCTCTGAGAGGAGCAGAGACACAGCCGGGTCAGACGCCACCTGGACTCAGCAGCTTAGCTTCTGGGGACCTTAAGTTAAGATTTATTTTCAGGGTCAGGGTTCCATCCATCCATTTTCTACACCCGTTTAATCCGATTCAGGGTGGCAGCGAGGCTGAAGCCTCTCCCAGCTGCCACTGGAGACAGGCAGGAGACACCGTCCAGTTCAGGATTCCTTCATATAAAATCCTTAAAAGCATTTTACTAAACAGTGTCCAAGGTTTGGACCTTGGACTTGTTCTTTAAGAAATGCTTAGAAATATTTCATCAGTGGCACAAAGACCTTAGCGACCAAGTTAAAGCGGCACTATGCAACTTTCAGAAATACGGGGTTTGTTTACCATGCAATACACACCCCAAAGCTGTAGGGGGAGCTCCGTAGAAAATAAGGCGACAGTCTAGCCATATTATATATTACTACTCTAGAAGCTAACCGCATTCAATTTAGCCGTCGACAGCTAATGGAGAGAGGTGTGTCTTATCAGGCTCCCTGGCTCGGCTCAGAGCCCTTTAGACCTGCCGTGAAGCAGTAGTTCTCGGCTCTCGTGTGTCGCGAGACTTCCAGAGGTAAACAAAGCACGCGGCGCCACAGGCAAAGTTGAAAGCGCTGTTTCGGGCTAGGGCCACCAGATGGAGATGGAAATGTCACCGTTTTCATCAGAACGGGTCAGCCAAGCAATCTGATGATTGCCAAGCAATTTTATGACCATGAAAAAGTTGCATAGTGCCGCTTTAAGGGAGACTCTGGAAGGTACCTCCAACTGTGCGTTAAAGGGATAGTTCGCCTCTTCTGACATGAAGCTGTGTGACATCCCATATCAGCAACATCATTTATGAACATCTTCATCTGTTTTCATGCAGAACATTTTCTTTCCAGCCTCGTTTTGGTGCTGATGAAGGTAGTCCGGCTAGTTGGCTGGGGTTTAAAAAATAAAGCGTTTTGCTTCTTAAAACAATATGCGTTCAACAGAGTAATACATTTGTATTACAAAATGGTTCTCCAGGAAAAAGTCAGACCTCACAATCTCTTGGCCCTATTTTCTCTCCCTTCGTATCACTGCCTGCTGTGCAGACCGTGCAGACCGAATTAGTACGGCCATATTAGTCCAGTGCTCAGGTCTCTGCACTGGCTTCCTGTCGCTCAGAGAATAGACTTTAAAACAGCTCTGCTTGTGTACAAGTCTCTTCATGGTCAAGCGCCAAAGTACATCTCTGACATGTTAAAGCCATATGAACCAATTCGGGCTCTGAGGACCTCAGGGAGGGGTCTGCTGCTGGGGCCCAGAGTCAGGACTAAACAAGGTGAGGCTGCGTTTCAGTTTTATGCTCCTAAATTCTGGAACAGTCTTCTAGAAGATGTGAGACAGGCCTCAACTCTGACAATGTTTAAATCCAAACATTGTCAGAAAGTCTGAAAGTATTTTATCTGCACTCTTCGCTTTTAAATTAATTAATTAATGATTATTTTTAATGTTTTTTTAATTAATTTTTATTATATTTTTTTATTTCTTTTTAATGATTTTATTGCCTTCTTGTGTAGCTGTGAAGCACTTTGAATTGCCTTGTGTATGCAGTCCCCTGCTTCCAAGCAGCAAACACCGTAACAGGCTCGGCAAATGTATTACTCTTTTGAATGCATATTGTTTTGAGAAGCAAAATGCTTTATTTTTTAAACCCCAGCCAACTAGCCGGACTACCTTCATCAACACCAAAACGAGGCTGGAAGGGAAACACATTCACAGATGACAACAAGGCAAAGCTATCAGGTAAAAATGTGGCAACATTGTAGGAATAATGTGGTAACAGCTAGAAATAAAATGGTTTTACGGGGACACGAATGTGTGAATAACCTGATAATAATGAGGTAATATAGGATGATGATTCCACTGTATTTAGGTCTGAGTCAGCCCACCTGCTGATGTTTAATGTGATATTACCATGAAGTGAAGCCGACGCGTCGTCACTCTGCGCCTCTGATTCATGGTTATTACATGGGAAATATCCGTGTTATAGACACACCCGTTTCACCTCTTTATTTCCTTTACTGTAAAGTGCAACCAAAGAAACCTGATCTGTCAAAGTAGTGTTTGAAATGCCGTTTTAGGAAATATTAAATGAATAATAAATAAAGACGCCTGTGAATTAATGACATTTGTTTAAAGGTAACTTCTACCAAACAAATTAGAATTTATTTGCATTAATTTGAGGTGATTTTGATTTATAATTGTTTATTTTGATGTTTTAATACCACATTTATTCCCCGGTTAGCCCCCCCATGAGCTGTCACCTTACCGTGGTGGGGGGGTTTGCGTGCCCCAATGAGTCTGGAAGATATGACAGGCGGATCGGTGCGGCGTCTGCAGTGATGCGGGCTCTGCACCGGCCCGTCGTGTTGAAGAAGGAGCTGAGCCAGAAGGCCAAGCTCTCGATTTACCGGTCAATCTATGTTCCTACCCTCACCTATGGTCACGAGCTGTGGGTAGTGACCGAAAGAACGAGATCGCGAATACAAGCGGCCGAAATGAGTTTCCTGCGCAGGGTGTCTGGGCTCTCCCTTAGAGATAGGGTGAGAAGCTCGGTCATCCGGGAGGGGCTCGGAGTAGAACCGCTGCTCCTCCGCATCCAGAGGAGTCAGATGAGGTGGCTCGGGCATCTGGTGAGAATGCCTCCTGGGGCATCTGGTGAGAATGCCTCCTGGGGCATCTGGTGAGAATGCCTCCTGGGGCATCTGGTGAGAATGCCTCCTGGGGCATCTGGTGAGAATGCCTCCTGGGGCACCTGGTTTTGTCCGTCAGTGAGCTCAGTGTCAGACAGCAACAAGAAGCCTCACACAGCAGCGAGCCTGAAGGAGCTCTGAGATGTGGCTTCAGCACTCATGCAGTTGGTTGGGTTGGACAGCAGGTGGGGCTGCTGCACCAACACAAACAGGAAGCTCCGACATGTTCTGAACTCCTCACAGCCACCTTCCCTCAAATGTCCCCCGAAGCAGCTTTCAGGTTAAAAACTGCTGCAGCTGGATGAGACTGAAACACAAAGCAGCATCTCTGTTTGGTTTCTGCTCCACAGCAGAGTGAGCAGCACTGATGTCCCTGTAGCTCCAACAAAAAGGGACAAACAGCAGTCTGATGTCTTCTGAATGTGAGCGACAGCTGGAAGTCACCTCCATAACCTGACTTGTTCCTGACTGAACAACTCAGAACAAAGAAGTCCACCCAGCGGTGCCGTTAGCGGACTTCTTTGAATCTACAGCAAAAAGAGAGTTCAGTTCCCTTCTTGTGTTCTTAGAGGTGATTTACTGAAATGACACCGAAGTTCACCTGGATAAAAAGTGACGAGTATCCAGAGAAGTCTGAGTATATTTGACCTGCACTCGTGTTTAATCTGTTCAGTTTAAGTTCAGCTGACATGTTGCCGTCATTGTTCGTATGTTTTGGTGTCAAACAACAACTAATGTCTTCTGAAATGTTCCATGTGTGTTCCACTGCTGGTGTTCACACAGTTAACTTAAAGTCTACTTCAAGCTCAGTTAAAGGTGGATTTCAGGTAGAAAAGAGAGCCAGAGAAGCTCAGCTGTAGACTTTAAAGTACAACACTTACACAGAAAATAGGAGCCTTTAGCTCAGCTGGTGCAGGAGCTCCATGAACTGAAGCTGTAGGTCCTCACAGGGCCGGCCCGAGTCCAGGTCCCAGGTCTGACTCTGGGGTCCCAGTCCCAGCCTGGGGTCCTTGCTGCAGGTCCTCCTTCCTCTCTGCCTACTTCCTGTTTATCTGCTGTAAAATAAAGGCCGTCTATGTCCTGGTCTGTGAATCTTTGCCAGTGATGGAGAAACCGAAGCTTTCTGAACCACTGAACCAACATGAAGCCATCGTGTTGAAACGTTTCAGTGTTTCAAAGCATTTGATCAAATTAATTATGGCGCCATCTGCTGGCCACCCTTCAACACAGCATTTAAAGGGCCGGGTGTTATAAAACAGAGACACTGTTCTGCAGAACAATAAAGGTTCCATGTGCATCTTGAAATGTTTGACTGTTTTATTAGAGACATTAATAATATGCTTGTGTTATAACGTGATTGTGCCATCATAAAATACTGTATGTAATAGAGATATGCTTTAGTAAGATTTATAGAAAGGTTGAAAGATGTTTATTTAACAACAAGATGATTTCAGCTGAGTTGGGCTTCAGTCTGTTCCTCTTCTTTGTTACGACCCCTCCAGCTTTTCACTCGGCACAGAAGTAGCTGGCACATCCTCCTGACTGCCGGGACAGAAAAGTGTTGCCACATCACTATTTTCTTCATCTTTCCCAACTGTTTGGGAGGCAGTAACAATAATAATAATCAAATGTTCCTTTCAGGTTCCCACATTTCCATCAGCTCAGTCGTCTCTGACTGAATCACACTGACAGCTTCTCATTTCCACTGATGGATTTAAAGATTAAAAGATGAAAGATTTACACATTAAAAGTCAGTTTTTAAAGGCAGAAAATGAAGCCGAGAGAATAAAACTGTTGTCAAACTTTAGACTGTGGCTTTTCTTTCAGTTCAGATGGAACTGAAGGTTTAAGGATCGTTTCCATTACTGATCCTTTCTAACCCAACTTTAAAGGATAAGACCGTTTTTTTGACATTGGGCCCTTGATTTCACATTATAACATGATGTTCTACTCACCCCTGCTTGTTGTAATTTTGAATTTTTGTCGTAAAGTGGGTGTTACTGACGTCATCGTCGTGCTACTGCCACAGACAGCCCACAGACCTGCTGTCTATTTATTCATTCGGCTAAAATTCAAAATTAGTAACCCGGATTTTTTTAAGTAAGCGACGCACCTCCACGTTATCAGTGCTAGTGTACAGTAATTACTAAATTATAAACAGCATAGTTTGTGCCTGTATAAGCTTGCCCATAGGAAACCGTTTCATGGCCGAATATCTCAAGAGAGCAGCCAGACGCCTCTCGAATATCTTCGGAACAGCTCCAAATTACCAACAACAAGCAGGGGTGAGTAGAACATCATGTTATAATGTGAAATCAAGGGCCCAATGTAAAAAAACCGGTCTTATCCTTTAACATGGTTATTCCAAAGGAAGAAAAACAGTATACAAACACATCATCATCATCATCATCATCATCATCATCATCATCATCATCATCATCATCATCATCTGGGTGCAGTCAGAGTCTCTCTGCACACAAGCTGCTGCTGCTTCATCCTGTGGATCATCAGGACACAGATCATCCTCTCAGCTCACATCGTCCTGTTCATCACCACCATCTGTAGAGAGAAGAAGAAAGAAGGGAGGAGATAAACGAGTGTTTCCAGAGCGTCTCTTCCTCAGCTGCCATCAGCTTTAATAAATAGAATAAATAATAAATAAAGTCTGATAAAATACTGCTGAGAGCTGCATGGACCTCCGACCCTCTACTGACCTCAGAGTCTGCAGTTTGCTGTGTGGACTCTCCACAAGATCAGACAGCTCCTTCACTGCTGATTTATTCAGCTTGTTCTGTCTCAGGTCCAGTTCTGTCAGACGGGAGGAGGGGTTGGACTTTAGAGCTGAAGCCAGAGAAGCACAGCTGCTCTCTGACAAACTGCACCACATCAATCTGAAGAAAGAATAAAACATGATTTAATAGATCATCATTTCATCAACTAAAGCCCAGAAGAAGAACACAGACTTTACCATGAAGACCAGCACAACTTTCACATCATATTAATCTGAACACACAACAAAAACATGGTGTCTGACCTCAGAGTCTTCAGTCCACAGTGTGGACTCTGCAGAAAGCTGCTCAGCTCCTTCGCTGCAGAGTCACCGATGGTGTTCCAGCTCAGGTTCAGTTCTGTCAGACGGGAGGAGGGGTTGGACTTCAGAGCAGAGACCAGAGAAGCACAGCTGGTCCAAGACAAACTGCAGCCCCTCAATCTGAATAAAGAATAAAACATGTGAGCTGAAGCCAACAGAGAAAAGGACTCTGAACCAGCTGCTGTCCATCATGGAGGATGAGCAGCTGATCTGTGCTGAGTGCTGACAGAACCAGCTGACATTAACAAAGTGTGTCAGTGCTGCAGGTTATTTTCACCAGCACTCATGGAAATATAGAGTGCAGGAGGTGTCTAAGAAAGGATTGCAGTTCCCACAGTCCCTGAAGGCAGCATGATGGGGGTCCCTTCAGCCTCCTCTGCTGCTCTGGCAGTCAGGCTTTAACCCCCCTGTCAGCTGACGTCCGGGCTCTCAAAGCAGGTCAACAGCAAAAGTTTGAAAGTGAAAAAACGGGTCAGAAGGTGGAAAAAAGTTCAGAATCTGACAGAAAGTTTGTGAATCTGAAAACAGAAAACATCTCAAATATGGACAAATGGGACGAAAGTGTTAATAAAACCTATGAAAGAAGAATGAAACTTACATTCAAAGTGAAATAAACTTCTGCTGCACTTTGAATCTGGTTGTTTGTTCCTCACAGAAAGTGATGAAGCTTCATGTTTCTCAGCCTGCATTCACTCACATGCTGCTCACAGCTCTCTGAGCTCTGACTGAATGAAACAGCTGGAACAGCTGGCACACAGCCGGCAGGGGAACAGAACAGCATGTATCTGCAGTGATGCAGCAGTCCCTGCCTCCCTCCTGCATGGCAGCTCAGTAATCATCCTTTGTGTCTGTGTTGGGCTCACCTGCACAGGGTCGCAGCACTTCACCTGTTCAGCTTCTCTTTGGCTGCACAGCTATCAAACACTGACTCTGCTGCATGTTTTCACACATTTCTCACCTGATGGAAAGCTGCTCACACACACTCACAGCTTCCTTCCATCTGCCGTTACCTAGCAACCAGTTAGCTCACAGCTGTTCTCTCATCCATGGTCCAATCCTGTTATTCTTCTTCTGATAAACTCTTCTGTGTGTTTCCCCCACAGTCACTAAATGTCAGCATCACCTTCAGTTGGCCTTGGCATTGTGTAACAGGGAATTATTGATAGAATTCATGAAATAAAGCTCAACTGAAAGTGATTTCCTCTCAGTTATCAGTGGGAGAAGCTTTTTGGCTGCATTTTGTCATCATGAATGAATCTGACTGAAGACAACTGCTGCTGTGATGAAAGCTGTTTTCTAACCAAGTCAAAGATTGTTCATTTCCAACAGAGTTGGCGGGGAGTTTGTTAGTATCAGCTGATTAATGGGCTGCTGGAAATATTCACCAACTCTGGACCTCTGGAAGCATCAGCCAGTGATTCTAGATTTGTTTCTGTCTGACAGATTCACTGTTTTCTTATTATTTAATAGATCATCATTTCATCAACTAAAGCCCAGAAGAAGAACACAGACTTTACCATGAAGACCAGCACAACTTTCACATCATATTAATCTGAACACACAACTAAAACATGGTGTCTGACCTCAGAGTCTTCAGTCCACAGTGTGGACTCTGCAGAAAGCTGCTCAGCTCCTTCTCTGCAGAGTCTCTGATGGTGTTCCAGCTCAGGTCCAGTTCTGTCAGATGGGAGGGGTTGGACTTCAGAGCTGAGACCAGAGAAGCCCAGCTGATCTCTGACAACATGCAGTTCACCAATCTGAATAAAGAATAAAACATGTGAGCTGAAGCCAACAGGATGCAGGCTGAAACTGACTTTAATCAGCTATATGTGCCTTTCCAAATATCATATTTGGATCCGGCTCTGCCACTAGTGCTCATCTTTGGAAATGATTCAGTTATTTTACCACATTATTTAAACCACTAGTAAAGCAAGAATGAACATTTGGAAGCAGAAGCAAGGGAAATAAGTACTGAGATGAGTGTGTGCAGCATGTTCTTCTTCTGTGGTGTAATTCTGAATTCCTCTCTGGTTTCTGCACTTTGTGATGGATTCTTTTAGCATGTGATCCTCTCAACTTTGGTGATTTTTCATCCTTCATGTTTAAAATAAAGTGCAGAGTCAGCGCTTTGCCATTTCCCCCAGTCTCACTTATTACTGGGTGGAGGCTGAAGCCCAAAGCAGACTGAGTCGTTGGAGTTAAAGTGACTGAACTCTGCACATTTGTCCTGTTCAAATGAGCAGCAGAAGCAGCAGATCTGTCAGTTTGTTGCAGTTTAATCTTCATCCAGCTTTCCAAACTTTACTGATCAAACATCTCTCAGATGGACCAGAAAGGTGAGTCAAAGTTACATTTCAGCTGCTCCATTTTACCTCTGATCTAAAGTGTTTTCTCTCCTTTTATGACTGAAGAAAAATGTTTTTTACCAGGATGATTTTTCTAAGGAACAGCTCTGCTTCAGTGTGTGAAAGTGAGGAAAGAATTGCTTTGGCAGGTGAAAAGGATGGAAGGGAGGATTCATTCAGACATGTGGAAACACTGAATGTTTGGATATTTCCACATATCACTAAATCATTTCAACTAAAACAGAAAAAGTGAAAGAGCTGCAGTGAACTGACCTCAGAGCCTCCAGTCTGCAGTTTGGACTTTCCAGGCCAGCAGACAGATGTTCCACTGCTGGATCCGACGGCTGGTTGTAACTCAGGTCCAGTTGTTTCAGATGGGAGGGGTTGGACTTTAAAGCAGAGGCCACAACTTCACAGTCAGTCTCTGAGAGATTACAATAAGGAAGTCTGTGATGAGAGAAAACGTAAAGTCAGTTCTACTAAAATCAGACAATCTGCACTATAAACACCAGCTGAACTCATATTCTAACTGAACAGTGATGTGAATGTAATGTCCTCTGATGAACATCTGTTCTTCACATCTGTGATTGATCTCATCTCATCTTCCTGTGTTTGACACGACATCATTAATCTCTTCAGTCTCTCAGACCTGAGCTCCTTTAAAATGACTTTTCTTCATTATTTTCTCTAATCTGCAGATAAAGAAGGAAATGTGGTGTCACATTCAGACTGAAAACATGTTTGATCTGATCCCAAAGTCAGAATAAGGACGTCTTGTTCAGAAAACCCTTTTTACATTCTTACATCTTTCATTTGACTCCAGAATCTTTATAAAAAGTTCAGCTTAGTGAACATTTACAGCTGAAAGACGATCTCTTTGCTAACCACTGTCAGCTGGGACTGTTCACACCCATATACAGGAAGAATCCACTCTAAGAAGCTTCTAAGCACCAGTTAGCTTCTCCAGGGCTCTGAAAGCTGCCACAGAGCAACATCATTATGTCTCCGGAGACATCAGCTCCAACACTGCAGGCTGTACGCTTTGAGCTTTCCCCTCGTATATTTACATTCTGTGCAAAGGCCACAGTTCACGTCGTCTTCTCAGATGATGGCGTCTGCGTTTCACTGCAGATGGATGTCTTAATATCTCTAATCTGCAGCTATAAAAGCTGCTAGCATTCAGTACTGTGCCGTGGTCTGAGTCCACATTTCAAACCGTTTGTGGAAATCATGGACGTGGTGTCCTCCGGGCTAAAGAGGAAAAGGAGCATCCAGATTGTACCAGAGCAAAGTTCCAAAGCCAGCATCTGTGATGGTGTGGGGCTGTGTTGGTGCCCATGGCGTGGGTAACCTGCACATCTGTGAGGGCGCCATTAATGCTGAAAGCTCCAAACAGGAGCAACACGGCTTTTTCAGGGACGTCCTGCTTATTTCAGCAAGACGATGCCAGGCCGCATTCTGCAGGTGTGCCAGCAGCGTGGCTTCATAGGAGCAGAGTGCAGGAACTAAACTGGCCCGCCTGCAGTCCACACCTGTCTCCCATTGAAAATGTGCGGCACATTATGAAGAAAAAGATATGACGGCAGAGACTGTTGAGCCAAAGCTTTCACAATCAATCCCTCCAACAGCCACCAATGAAATGACCCGACTGAGGCCGCTCACCTATAAAACCTTCTGCTGATCCAACCATCACAATTTTACCAACAAAAACTTTTATTCTGACAAATGCTCTTAATGATCCAGTTCAGTAAAACTTTAAACCCCCAAAATACTTGTTCCAACATATTCCCACAGATTTCTGTTGCATCATTTCCAGTGAGCTGGGAACTGGGCCCAATCTGTCCAAGATTCTCTCCTGTGAGTCAGGTTGCCATGGAAACACTCTTTATGTGCCGATCTGAAAAACTGGCCAGATTTCCTAGCTTCTGGTTGTGTTGGGGACCGGCCATGTGGGCATAAAGCAGGCCTACATGGGAAACAGTGGAAACAGCAGGTTAATGCTGGCTTACTGCCTCCAACAGTAGGTCTGCTGCTGTGAAGCACATGTGAGCAGCAACTGTGGGAAAGGTCCAGATGAACCTGTCTGCAGGTTCTCCAGAACATCTCTGCTGTTCATGTGCAGAAACGGCTTTTAGGGAACTAAACTACTAATCTACTCTGACTCATGAAATCAATGAACACATCAACTCACCGGAACTTTCTGCAGTTCCTCACAGCTGGAATCAGCCTCCTTTTTCCCTCATCTGTTGTGCTGTACTTCTCCAGGTCCAACTCATCCAGAACCTCCTCTGACATCTGCAGCATGTAGGCCAGAGCTGAGCACTGGATCTGAGAGAGTTTCTTTGATCTGTTCTCTGACATCAGGAACTTTTGGATCTGCTGATGAACTGAGGGGTCGTTCATCTCCATCAGACAGTGGAAGATGTTGATGCTTCTGTCAGGAGAAATTTTAGACGCGTTCATCTTCTTCAGGTTGTTGATGGCTCTCTGGATGGTTTCTGGACTGTTCTGTGTCTGACCCAGCAGGCCTGCTAAGAGTCTCTGGTTGGACTCCACAGAGAGGCCATGAAGGAAGCGGACAAACAGGTCCAGGTGGCCATTTTTACTGTGAAAGGATTTCTCCATGACTCTCTTCAGGAAGTCATCCAGAGATGAGTAACGGTATTTTTCTCCCAGGAAGCTCCTCAGCACCTCCTTCTTCCTGTTGGTGTAGCAGTGCATCATGTAGACTGCAGCCAGAAACTCCTGAACACTCAGATGAACAAAGCAGTAAACCGGTTTCTGGAAGATCTCACACTCTTTTTTGAAGATCTCTGTACAAACTCCTGAATACAGCGATGCCTCTGGGACATCCAGGCCACACTGCTCCAGGTCTTCTTGGTAGAACATGATGTTTCCTTTCTCCAGATGTTCAAACGCCAGCCTCCCCAGCTTCAGAAGAACGTCCCCGTCAGCCTCCGTCAGCTCCTGTGGACCCGCCTCGTGTCCCTGGTGGTACTTGTTCTTCTTCCTCTGTGTCTGAACCAGCAGGAAGTGGGAGTACATGTCAGTGGTGGTCTTGGGCAGCTCTGCTCTCTGCTCGGGGGTCAACATGTGCTCCAGAACTGTAGCAGTGATCCAGCAGAAGACTGGGATTCCACACATGATGTGGAGGCTCCTGGATGCCTGGATGTGGGAGCTGATCCTGCTGGACCGCTCTTCATCTCTGAACCTCCTCCTGAAGTACTCCTCCTTCTGGGCATCGGTGAAGCCTCGTACTTCTGTTACCCTGGCGACACACGCAGGAGGGATCCGATTGGCCGCTGCGGGCCGTGTGGTTATCCAGAGGCGAGCCGAGGGAAGCAGGTTCCCCCTGATGAGGTTTGTCAGCAGCACGCTGACTGATGACTTCTGGGTGAGCTCAGACACAACCTGACAGCTGAACTCCAGAGACAGTCTGCTTTCATCCAGGCCGTCCAGGATGAACAGAAGTGTGCAGCCGGCCAGCTGCTCTGCTGGGAGCTGCTGTAATGTTGGATGGAAAACATGGAGCAGCGTGAGAAGACTGTGCTGCTCCTCTCTGATCAGGTTCAGCTCCCTGAAGGAAAGCAGAATCACCACACTGACATCCTGGTTCTCCAGGCCCTCGGCCCAGTCCAGAGTGAACTTCAGCACTGAGAAGGTTTTTCCAACACCAGCGACGCCGTTGGTCAGAACCACTCTGATGGCCCCCTGCTGCTCAGCTAAGGCTTTAAAGATGTCCTGGCACCTGATGGGAGTGTCATGGCGGATCTTGGAAGCCGTCTCCAGCTGCCTCACCTCATGTTGGGTATTAACCTCTTCACTCCGCCCCTCTGTGATGTAGAGCTCAGTGTAGATCGTGCTGAGGAGGGTTCCACCTCCTGCTCCATCACTTCCTTCAGTCACATGTTCACATCTCCTCCTCAGACTCATCTTATGTTCATCTAAAACCTCCTGCAGACCAACATCTGCTGACCAAAGAACAAATGAGATCAAACACAAACAGATTACATTCAATTTATCACGATTTGTTCCACTTTATCTGTCTTGTGTTCTGTGTCTGAATTTAGACCCAGTGCCTCCAAACTGTGTGAATAAACAGGATTCTGATTGGTTAATGAATACAGGGACAGCTGCTGCCATCATGAAACCATCAAATATGAAACGTACATGTATTCATTTGGATTTGGCTTTCCCTTCTGCAGAGTGAACAGAGGACATGTGTTCCATTTCGCTGGGAGTTCAGCTTTAAATGATGTTCCTGATGACCTCTGTGATGTCCTCTGTTGGTTGGTTGGGGTATTAACGAGTGTCTGTTCTGCTGGGAGCTGATTTGTGTGATTTAGCCTAAATCATTTAGGACACCTGTGGCTCCTTCCATCTTAGACCCCATCCACACGTAGCCGGGTATCTGCTAAAACGTATATATTTTTCTACATTTGGATCTGTCATCCACATAAAAACGCATCGTAAACCATTTTTTTTTTAAAACTCCGGGCAAAGTCAAGATTTTTGAAAACTCCGTTTATGCAGCTGCGTGTAGACAGAGATAACCGGAGTTTTGCGTTTTCGAACATCACAATATGTGCCAAAACAACAACAAATCTGCTCTAAAGTCAAAAGTGCGACCTTTGTTTACTGAAGAAGCATGGATGCCTTGAGAACTGTGCTGGTTATTATTGTGCAGGCGCTGTTTGCCTTGATTTTACACGTCCAAGTCGTACTCCCAGAAGAATGGCGTGACAATTTCCACATGTCCCGGTCCTCAGTCCTGTCGCTGTCGGAATTCTTACGTCCTCATATCGAGGGGCAGTCCACTGTCAGTGTGCTCAAAAAAGTTGCGTGCACACTTTATTATTTAGCTGACGAGGGCAGATTGCGCAAAACAGCAAATGCATTTGGGTTGTCAAGACAGGTGAAAACGCAGATGTTCGGTTATGTGTGGAAGGTGTTTTTTTCGAAAACGAGGTAATGTGGATACAAATTATTTTATAAACGGAGGGGGGGAAATACTCTGTTTTAAAAATACCCGGCTACGTGTGTACATAGCCTTATTTTGGCTCCTTTAGTCCTGATTTCAGTCTGATTACTCTGCTCTTCTCCACAGGTGCTGCTATCTTGGTTATTGTGTTGGTTTAGTTTCATTTTCTGATCCATTTGCTCATTACAGCATTTACATTTATTCAATTCAATTCATTTTTATTTATATAGCGCCAAATACAACAAATGTCATCTCAAGGCACTTAGATAGTAAGTCCAATTCAAGCCAATTGGAATTCAATTAATTAATAATAATCATAATTCATAAAATAATCCAATTCGTTCATATAGAGCCAATTCAAAAACAATTTCCTAGCTAAGAAAACCAACAGATTGCACTGAAAACTTTTTGTTTTTCGGTCCAATCTCCTGGCCTGAGCGTGCCTGAGGCGACTGTGGAGAGAAACGACTCCCTTTTAACAGGAAGAAACCTCTGGCAGAACCAGAACCAGGAAGGGTGGCCATCCGCCTTGACCAGCTGGGGTTTGAGAAGACAGAAAGGGGGGGAGGGGGGGAGGGGGCCGCGGCGGCACTGTAACACCATTCAAAGGATATCTGTTGGAACAGGGAAACACGAGTTAATGACCACAATAATGTCACATATACATAAAGAGAGTAAAGTGAGGAAAGGTGTGACAGATGAGGCCCCCCAGCAGTCTAGGCCTATAGCAGCTTAACTATGGGATGTTTCAGGATCACCTGAGCCATCCCTAACTATAAGCTTTATCAAAAAGGAAAGTTTTAAGCCTGGTCTTAAAAGTGGAAAGGGTGTCTGCTTCCCGGACATTTACTGGCAGCTTATTCCACAAGAGAGGGGCCTGATAACTGAAGGCTCTGCCTCCCATTCTACTTTTAGAAACTCTGGGAACCTCAAGTAAACCTGCAGTTTGGGAACGAAGTGCTCTGTTAGGAAAATATCTTACAATGAGATCTTTAAGATATGATGGAGCTCGGTCATTAAGAGCTTTATATGTAAGGAGAAGAATCTTAAATTCTATTCTGAATTTAACAGGGAGCCAATGAAGAGAAGCTAAAACTGGAGAAATATGATCTCTCCTGTTAGTTCTCATCAGAACTCTGGCTGCAGCATTTTGGATCAACTGAAGGCTTTTCAGAGAATATGTGGGACAGCCCAATAATAAAGAATTACAGCAGTCCAATCTTGAAGTAACAAATGCATGAATTAGTTTTTCTGCATCACTCTGAGACAAGATGTTCCTGATTTTAACAATATTACGAAGATGAAAGAAGGCAGTCCTAGAAACCTGTTTTATATGCGAGTCAAATGATAAGTTCTGGTCAAAAATAACTCCAAGGTTCCTCACTGTAGAACTAGAAGCCAAGGAAATACCATCTAGAGCAGTGGTTTTCAATAGGTGAGGCGCGCCTCCCCTGGGGGGCGCCAAAGAGTCGCAGGGGAGGCGCGCGAGCCCGCGAAACCCGCGAAAAATATAACGGTTTCTGTCAACATCTCAGTAGACTGATTGTTCGTGCTTCCGTGTGTGAATAAGCAGGACTAGTGAAAAATGCGTCGTTTTCTGATACCACAACAGAAGTCAGCAGAAAGGGAGGAGCCCCCCAAAAAACGTAGGAAATACGATCCTGAATATTTAAAATTAGGGTTTACGTGGTCTGGTTCTGAGAGCGCACCTCTGCCGCAATGTGTAGTGTGTAAAGAGACATTGGCAAATGACAGTATGCGGCCATGTAAACTGCGCCGTCATGTAGAAACTAAACACACGACTTTAGTTGACAAGCCACTGGAGTTTTTTCAGAGGAAACTTGATGAATTTAGATCACAAAAAGCAGTAATGCGTTCGTTTGGCACCACTAACGCTAAGGCAACTGAGGCATCTTATCGAGCTGCTCTCCATATAGCGAAGGCAGGCAAGCCCCATACTGATGGAGAAACATTTCTGCTCCCTGCAGCTAGAGATATGTGTTCAGTGATGCTGGGAGAAGCAGCTGCAGCTAAACTTGACACGATCCCAATGTCTGACAACACCATCCAGCGACGAATATCCGACATGGCTTACGATGTCAAAGAGCAGGTGGTGAACAGTGTTCGCAAAAGCCCCATCCATGCCATTCAACTGGATGAGTCCACTGACGTTGCACACTGCGCTCAATTGATGGTGTACGTCAGGTTTATCGAAGAGCAAAGTGTGCGCGAAGATTTTTTGTTTTGCGTTCCCCTCCCTGCCCGCACAACAGCAGATGAACTTTTCAAGGCGCTGAATGATTTTTACCAGGCCGAAGGCCTTGAGTGGAGTCGGTGTTGTGGCATATGCACGGATGGGGCAAGGGCCATGACCGGCCGTCACAGCGGTCTTGTGAAACAAGTGCAGACCGTTGCCCCTGCCGCTGTTTGGAAACACTGCATCATTCATCGCCAGGCTTTAGCAGCAAAAATGATGCCCAACGAATTGCGTGCGGTTCTGGATAATGCAGTGAAAATTGTGAACACAATTAAATCACGAGCCTTAAACGCACGCCTGTTTAAAATCCTGTGCGATGAAATGGGAGCTCAATTCAAGCAACTGCTCCTGCATTCCGAGGTGAGGTGGCTCTCTCGGGGAAAAGTCCTCACCAGGCTCTGCGAGTTGCGAGAAGAAGTCTACCTCTTCCTCACTGAGATGAACTCCCCTCTCGCAAAACATCTGGAAGACATGAACTGGCTCGCGCTGTTGGCATATCTGTCTGACATTTTCGAGCGGATCAACACCCTGAATACTTCTCTCCAGGGCAAAGAGTGCAATGTTTATACGGCACACGACCAAGTGTGCAGCTTCAGGAAGAAGCTGGATGTGTGGCGTGCCCATATTGGAAGGGGCTCTGTTGAAATGTTCCCAACATTGGAGGATGCGCTGGAGAAGACAGCGCTGCCGCTCAGCTCTGTGAAACAGGTCATCAGCGCGCATCTGAGCGGGCTGCGCGACCAGTTCGGACAGTATTTCGGAGAGGAGCCACTGGGAAACCAGTGGGTCAGAAACCCCTTCTCATTCCCACCTACAGTCCGAGATGATCTGAGCATACAAGAGGAGGAGGCTCTTGTTGAGCTCAGCTCAAATGTGGACTTGAAACAGAGACTGGTGGAAATGCCGATTACGCGATTCTGGTTGAGTGTCGAGAGCGAGTTTCCCCATGTGTCCGCCAAAGCCATGAGAGTCCTGATCCCCTTCACCTCCACTTACCTGTGTGAATGTGGGTTTTCTGCTCTCACCCTGATCAAAAACAAATACCGGTCAAGGCTACAAGTACAAGATGACTTGCGGCTGTTTCTGTCTTCTGTACAACCCCGCATTGAACAGCTGTGCGCATCAAAGGCGCGTCCGCATTGTTCGCATTGAGTTGTTCAAATAGCAACAGGTTTAAATTGTGTATAATTAGCCTAAAAAGTAAATCAGAATATGGAATATGTTGATGTCTATCTTTATTATTATAATTATTATTATTAGGCCTATTATTATTATCATTATTTCAGTTGACGTCTCCTGTTGACATGAGTTAAGTTGGACACTGTTTAGTCTGCTGTTGAAAACGATCGTTTATGAATTTGTTCTAATGACAGTTCAATTTTAGGCCCTCTGTTCGTGATGTTTCAGTAGCCTCTAAGATGGAAATATTTGGATGGACATTTTATGAATAAGCCTTTTTTTTATGAATGTAGGCTACTTTGTTAAAAGAAATACAATTAAAAAAAATACATGTATTGGGCTATCAGTTGTTTTTGAAACACACCATTCTAGGAACACAAAAGAAAGATGCATTTACTGTAGGAACCTGGGGGGGGGGGGGCTTGGTTATCTTTACCTACTCCAAGGGGAGGCTCACATTCAATGAATTTGAAAACCCCTGATCTAGAGTAACTATATAGCTAGACAATTTCTCCCTGATACGCTCAGGTCCAAAGATAACGACTTCAGTTTTGTCTGAATTTAGCAGCAGACAGTTCTGAGTCATCCAGGTCTTTATGTCTTTAAGACATGCTTGTAGTCTGACCAACCTATTGGGTTCATCTGGTTTTATAGATAAGTACAGCTGGGTATCATCAGCATAGCAATGGAAATTTATGCCATGCTGTCTAATAATGTTACCTAATGGAAGCATGTATAAAGTGAAAAGAATCGGTCCAAGCACAGAACCCTGGGGAACTCCATGACTTACTCTGGTGTGTGAGGAAGATTCTTCATTTACAAGAACAAACTGAAATCTATCAGATAAATATGACTTAAACCAGCCTAGTCTTCCACTCAGAAATATGATCCAGCTCTGATTTAACTGATGTCCACAGCCCAGAACATAAAGCTTTGATTTGGCGTATTAATTCAGTCTGATGTGAGTTAATAAAATGATTCTTTAGCTTGAACTGATGGTGTGTCTCTGTTGTTGTGTCCATGTGAGTCAGGTCCTAACAAATGTTGTGTTGTTCTGTTTGACACCACAATGTGTCTGCATTAAATCAGCAGGTTAACCATTCAGACCCAAAGCTGTGTGTGAAGTCCTTCTGAAACCTGAGGGGGGCTGAAAACTAACAACTGTCCACTAACACTTTTATTCTCAGCGTCTGAAGAAACTAAAACATCAACTGAAATAAAAACAGACACATTTCAGCAGTTAAACCTCCTCTTTTTAAACCACTGACTTTGTCGTCATGGCGATTCATATTTTTGGTCAAATATTAGTGTTTGTGCATCTTGAACATGTTGATGTGTGTGTGCGTCTAAACGGGTTAACAGAAATATCTGACCTGGTGCAGCTCTGGATCTTTCTCCACACCGGGGACAGGAGGAGCCTCCTGAGGGAGCATACTGGTCCCAGTATGAGGTGATGCACTGTCTGCAGAACCAGTGTCCACAGCTGGCAGAGACCGGATCCTTCAGGACGTCCTGACACAGAGCACAGCAGGACAGCTGCTGCTCCTCACAAACACCACTCCTCTTCCTCCCTCTGTCAACACATGTCTTCATCACTAAAATCCTTTTAAAATAACTCCATTTGGCATCAACTCTGCTGTTTGATGTGAATACAAACTCAACCCTTCCTGCAGCAACATTTCACATTTGGTTCAATCCTCAGTCTATGTGCTGACTTCACTGTGTGAATATTACTGCTGCTGCTCTACAGAAAACATTTCATTAGATTTCAAATCAGTCCTAATCCTGTTCTACATTTGCTCTTTTAGAATTAAGCAATGAAAAACTCTTTAGTACTTACAGATAACCAATAAGTGTATTGATAAAGACCAGGGGCCTCATGTACAAAAGGTGCGTACGCACAAAATAGTGGCGTACGCACCTTTTCACGTGAATGATCAGATGTATCAAGAGCGAAATGACCTTGGAAATGTGCGGTGCCTCACGCCAACTTCAGGGCTGGCGTACGCACTTTTTTACAGCTGCTGATTCTTTGGCGACACCTAAGGTGATGTTGGGAAACTGTTATAATAAATAAATGTGAAAACAATTAGTCCTCAGACAGTGATGCGCACATTTGAGATGCATGAACAATTAATACTGATAAACAATTAACACACCCATGTGTCTGCAATTACACGAGCGGATATAAAAGCAGCACAAAGTGGGGCAATGCACACCATTAAAAACAATGGCTGCTTTAGCGGTATTAGAAAGGCAAATGGTGCAATTCGAAGAGAGCGTGTGTTCAGAGACAGAGAGGATTTGCTGGCATATGATGGCGACTGACTCATTAGCCGTTTTGAGGGAAATCCTCCTGGAACTGTGCGCAGAGCTGCGGCCGGCGTTGGAGCGCAACACAGGGAGGAGGCATGCACTGCCTGTGCTCACAGGTGATGTGCACACTGGGGTTCCTATAGCAACCGGGGCATTCCACAGGTGATGTGCACACTGGGGTTCCTATAGCAACCGGGGCATTCCACAGGTGATGTGCACACTGGGGTTCCTATAGCAACCGGAGCATTCCACAGGTGATGTGCACACTGGGGTTCCTATAGCAACCGGGGCATTCCACAGGTGATGTGCACACTGGGGTTCCTATAGCAACCGGGGCATTCCAGGGATTATTATTATTATTATTCCAGGGAGGAGTCGGGTGCTCCGACATGTGCGCTCAATTCCACATGTCGGAGCACTTTGGTTTGAGCGTACGCCATGTTTCAGTAGGAAATCCACGCAAGTCTTTTTGTTCTTTGTACATGAGGCCCCTGGGCTGATAGTGTGTGTTGATCAAATAGATTCTAACAACACTGGCTGCAGCTACACTCTGAGATGATCACATTTCATCCCACATCCATCCACTGTGACCCCCTGAGCTATCAGAGGCAGAAAATAGACCATCACTGACAGACATGTGGTCCTGTTCAGAGGCCATGTTGCTCCTGAACTGGAAGTAGAGTTTAGATTTCCAACACAAACCAAAATGATCAGAAACTCAGCTCTGTAGCCAGAGTTTTGGGTTTGCCACATCAGATTGTGCACCACCATCTCCTTGGTTTGACACCAGACTGAGTGCTGTTCTCCCATTTGTTGTCATGGCAACAGGAGACAGCAGCAAGTTAGTGCCTGTGCTAACCTAGTTATCAGGACATTGAGCTGGTTTGGATATAAATGCTGAGTTTAACAGAAATAAAATAGATCATGAAAGATCCTGAAATCTCCTTTTCAGTTGTCTTACTTTGTGCCTGAGGGTCCAGCTTCATCACTGAGGTCTGGAGGACGATCTTTGGACCAGTTACTCTTCACAGACAGACAGTCTGATGTTGGAGACTCTGCTCTCCATCTGTGGTGCTGACCTCTGCAAAAACAAACATGGTGTTATTCTAGGGCCGGCACGGTATATGTATTCGTGCCGAACCGTCACGGTACGGGGGTCACGGTTCGGTACGCGCATTGCCACGCAGAATACACATGGTACGGAAGTTTAATATTGATCTGAACGCGGAACTGTTATTTTGCAAGAGTTTCCTTCAGGACCCATTTAAACACTGCCACATTGATTGGTCCGTAGAGATATATACGCTTTCGGACAGAGTAGTTGTAAGAACGCAGTTATCAGAACTGTCCTACTCGAATTTCGTTCTGATAACTGTCCTTCCCCAGCGGAGCTGTTTCAGTCTGCATTCGCACATGAGTCGGGACTGATGCGCCGCGCACAGCCGTCTGCATCAGTGACGTGTTAGCCGTTAGCCGTTTAGCGCCACATTCAACAACAAAACAAAACAAAACCCGAGAAGAAAAAACACCACAAAGAAGCTAATATGGAGAGCGGGGAGGCCACCGTGTTCATGGTCTGCATGATGGTGATATTAATCATGGACGGTCACATCAGGCGTCTAATATCGAGGCTGGGAGAGCTCACAGAGAGAGTCAGGATCAAGCGCAGGCGATACTTCTTCGTTTCATGAAGGAAGAAAAGAGAGCAGAGCGCCGCAGACAAAGGAGACAACGTGTAAGTTTAACTTATTAAACACGCGCCGGTTCTGTCTGTGTGGTATGATGAAACATTTCAGCCGTGATAGCATGACATGGGGCGGAGCTACCGACCACCACACACCTCCGTCAGTTGTGTTCTATAGAACCATGAAAAGACCCGACCAATTACGTCTCCCAAATTTTATTACAACAACCCCTGGATACGAATACATGCAGAGCGAAAAAAATTACCGAAGCAATTGGAATTTACATCGCATCTGCTATGCGCCCATATTCCACTGTAGAAGAGGCAGGATTCAGATATCTGTTACATGTGCTCGAACCTCGCTACACGCCTCCTTCGGCACTGTACCGAAAATGTACCGAACCGTAGGGTCCATACCGAGGTACGTACCGAACCGTGAGTTTTTTGTACCGTTCCACCCCTATGTTATTCATATACATTCATTCATATATTGATATTTCTGCTTTCCTTTCCAACTGTATTCATTTAACTTTGTGTTAAGACCCCTCTTTATTTACTCTGACATTTCATTTTTGATTTGTTTGATTCATTTAATCCTTCATTCATATATTTATTCTGAAATCACTGAATTAATTTGTCCTTTATCCATTTATCTCTTCATTTATTCTCTGTTTTGTAACAAATACATCAGGAAAAGTCCTAAAATCTCTGTTTCAGTTGCCTTACTTTGTGTCTGAGGGTCCAGCTTCATCACTGAGGTCTGGAGGACGATCTTTGGACCAGTCACTCTTCATAGACAGACAGTCGGATGTTGGAGACTCTGTTCTCCTTCTGTGGTGCTGACCTCTGCAAATACAAACATGGTGTTATTCATATGCAAATACACATAAAATGATATATGTGAACTCAAGGGACTGGGACTAAACAGCTGAGTAGCCTTAAGAAAAACACTTATCAGTGAGGCTAATCTGGAAAAAGACTTCAGTTTGGCGGGAGCATAAACATTGGACTCTGGAGCAATGGAAGAAGGTCATGTGGTCTGATGAGTCCAGATTTACCCTGTTCCAGAGTGATGGGAGCATCAGGGTAAGAAGGGAGGCGGATGAAGTGATGCCCCCATCATGCCTGCTGCCTACCGTACAGGCCTGTGGGGGCAGTGCTATGATCTGGGGCTGCTGCAGTTGGTCACGTCGAGGTTCAGCAACGTTATGAGCCCAAAGAATGAGGTCAGCTGACTACCTGAATGAGCAGCTTATTCCATCAGTGGATTTTTACTTCCCTGATGGCTCAGGTATATTCCAAGATGACAATGGCAGGATTCATAGGGCTCACATTGTGAAAGAGTGGTTCAGGGAGCATGAGCCATCATTTTCACACATGGGTTGGCCCCCACAGAGTCCAGACCTTAACCCCAGTGAGAAGCTTTGGGATCTGCTGTAGAAGACTTTGCTCAGCGGTCCGACTCTCCCATCATCACTACAAGATCTGAGAGCAGAAATAATGCAACTCTGGACTGAAATAAATGTTGTGACATTGCAGAAGCTTATTGACACGATGCCACAGCGAATGCTGCTGTAATCAGAGCTAAAGGCAGTCCAACGAAATATTAGAGTGGGACTTTTTCTTTTGGACGAGCAATGTATTTTGTCCTTTATCCATTTATATAATCATTAATTAATTCAGTTTTTCTCTGTTTTGTAACAAAGAGATCATGAAAGATCCAGAAATCTGTTTCAGTTGTCTTACTTTGTGCCTGAGGGTCCAGCTTCATCACTGATATTAGGAGGTTCCTCTTTGGACCAGTTGCTCTTTACAGACAGACAGTCGGATGTTGGAGACTCTGCTCTCCGTCTGTGGTGCTGACCTCTGCAAACACAAACATGCTGTTATTCATAACACATACACCTAAAATTATATATTTGAGGAAAATAAATCACTTCCTGAAGTGAATCTAGTTCCTTCACCTCGTTCTTTCATCAGTTCGATCTATCACATCTGTGACATAGTTGGTCAAAGCATCTGTCTATCATGTATAGATACAGAATATATAAATATATATATATATATATATATATATATATATATATACACACACACACACAGTATACATCAGGCTCGGAGTGGCTAATTGGGAGGACCGGGATAATTCCCAGTGGGCTGGTCTGATGTTGGGGTTTAGTCATGGCAGTGGGTTTATGTTAATGTTTATGCATTTTGGCTTTTATCCAAGAGAGGTTGAAAGAGGTGGGATAGGGGCCGTATTAAGTTATTCAAATTTATTTTTACTTTTCAAGAAGTGGCAGACTTAAGATTAGGGCTCTGGTCCTGTGAGCTTAGGTTTAGGGTAAGTGGAAGGGGAAGGTACATAAAAAGAGAAAGTGGGCAGTTTTATATGGGAATGTTTCCTGACAAAATTATGAAAAAATGTTTCAATGAAGTGGCCTGGGGTAGGGGGACATAGGGTTAGGACCATGGTCCTGTCAGCTTAGGTTTAGGGCAGGTGGCGGCATATATAAAGAGAGAATGGGCAGTTTTATTCGGGGTAAGAAATGTTTTTTGAGAATATTATTCAAATATTTTTTTCTGGTGATGACATGGGGTGGGGTATGGTCAAGGTATACAGAAAGAGGAAATGGTGTTTCTGTTTGGGATGAAATAATGTGTTCAAAAACAATTTTTCCAAAAATCATTAAAAATTATTTTTCACCATTGAGGCTTATACAATTGTTAAATTAGAACCTCGTCATCCAAATGAGTTGGGTCGTGAATCCGTGTAAACATCTGTATAGCTTCTTTTTTGAGATTAACATTTTTTATTTTCATTATTTCAATAATACAATAACAACAGTAACCCCCCCCCCCAGCAAACAAACCCCTCCTAAGCCACCACCATCCATGCTGATCCCTTTATGGTTACCAACATCTACTACTGTGCTCCTTCATGTAGCTACACTATTTGCATCAATGTAGACAGCACATAAAATAACTATAACAATATTAGACACAGAAAATAGCTCCAAACAAGGTTGATACATCAAATTACCGTATTTTCCGCACTACAAGGCGCACTTAAAAGCCTATAATTTTCTCAAAAAACAAAAGTGCGCCTTATAACCCGGAGCGCTTTATATATGGATTTATTCTTGTTAGCTTACTGACCCTGAAGCGATTTTGTGTGGTACACGGCGCTCTGTCAAAATGTTTTAGTAAGACTTTGGTAAACTACAAAGCCGCACCGCAGCATTACGGCTACAGTAGTCATGAGCATAGCGGAGTAATATATATTGTGATTCACCATAATATTACAGTGTGTGCAGTGGCGTAACTATCGGTAAGCAGAGGCGGCAGTTGCTTACGGGCCCACGACCTGCTAGGGGCCCTCCATCACCAGGGCTCCAGAGTGCGACCAATTTGGTCGCATATGCGACCTATTTTCTCAATGGTGCGCCTAAAAAATCTCAGGTTGCACAGGTGCAAACAACCGTTCCGAGGAAAAAAAAAAAAAGTCTACGCGACTCTGAAAGTCTCCCTTTGGTTCAACAACAGACACACGTTAGACCCATATCGTGGTCTAAACCAATCAGAGATAGTGAAGGGCGGGACCCCCCTCTGATTGGCCCGTGTACGTGTACGTTTGAACACGTGCTCTAGCATAGGCGTCGATTACGGGGGACGGTGGGGACATGTCCCCCCCACTATTTATGATTTGAATTTTGTCCCCACGACTTTTAAAAATGTGCTCTGATGCGACCGAAAAAAAATCCCCACATACTCAACCGAAATCGTCCTGTCTAAATCATGCGATAGGCGCGCACGAACATGTGAAAACCCCAATTTGGTATTTAGTCGTTTGATTTGCCGACTGTGAGCCACTGTAGAAACATGAAGTTGTAAAATGACAGCGGAGTCGGTGCATTCCAATGACGTCACACCAGAGGTCCGTTTCACGAAGCAGGTTTAGTGAAAACTCTGAGTTGATTAACTCTGAAATGAGAGAAACTTTTACTCAATAAACCTTGAGTTTCTCTCTGTCTCCGCCCTCTTTCAGCCATTTGATTTCCTCATTCATTCAGTCAGCAGAGCGAGTTCTTCTACTTCTAGAAGTCCATCAGGCACAGCAGGAGGCGACTGTTTCCACCAAAATGTCCTTTTGACAACGATCCCGTGGATGAAGGAGCAGCATTACTGCGCAGAGAATTAAATATTCATCAGGAGATGGTTATCAGACCGCGCATAGATTTTTGCATTTCCAGACAATTATCTTTTTGATCGGCACCATCAGAATGTGTTGGGACAAAAGAAAAAAAAGACATAAAAGACAAATAAATATTTGTATGAATAGGCTTAAAAAAGACATATATAGGCCTATTATATTTTATAAAGGCACTCGTGTCTTGGGGGTGGATTCCCTCAGCCACTGCTCCCGTTAGAGGTGGCGGTGCTGGGCAGCACCCGTTTTACGGGCATCCTTCTTTCTGTTGGCTTAGTAGAAGTCTGTGATAGTTTAAATAGGCTTAATTATTTAACAGAACATGATATAGATGAGAAGACATAGTTTATGTGTGTGAAAACAGCATTATGTTGGGAATAAAATAACTGCACAGTCAAATAGCCACTTAATATTTAAATATAGCACATTGAGTTGCCTGTAGTATGAAATGCGCTATATAAATAGATGCCTTGCCTTGCATTGCCTATTTACTTTACAGTGTAAAACATGATCAGAATGAGGTACCTCCATGCCGAGGTCTCACCTGTTTGAACAATGTTTTTATATTTCATCTTAAGCTGCCAAGTGCGCTTCTCCCCCGCGAGATTGCACCTAAATGAAATAAATGAATGGGCTACCATTCAAGCACTTTCTCTGTAATATTATTGTGATTGCAAAGGACTACATTTAAAATGACACTTTTACTGCTGCAGCGGTGTTGCACTTATTTCTAAAAACGTATTGAAACTCGCCGTATGAGCGCATTCGAGGTTGGTGAAAAACGTAGCCCCTCCTCTTCCCCGTTGCCATGGTGACTCGTCGAATCGGGGCTCCATTGATGCTGGCTTTTTAAAGTTGTGGTGCACGCGCTAAACTCAAGGTCCTACTCAGAGTTGATTAAACTCACTCAAATCAGCGTTTCTGGAACCGAAAACTCAGAATTTTCTATCTCAGAGTAGATCAACTCAGAGTTCAGGAACAGACTCAGAGTTTGTTGAACCTGCTTTGTGAAACGGACCCCTGGGTAAACCGCTTTCCCGGCGAAACTCATTTAGAGCTACTTCTACACAAACAAAAATGCAGCGTTTCTTCGCAACTTCGCTGGTGGTTCTTCCAAGGATAACTTTAGAGGATATACACAGGATCGTGGAGTCACACTCACCAACACCACAGTCCAGGCTGAGGAAAGGGTACAAGTTCTTTGTGGAGACTAGTATATACACAGTTATCAAGGTAAATTGTCTAACGTTTTATTTTTATCAGTAGGCTACTCAATAGCCTTCCACATTCATGTTTTGTAATGATAAGCAAACCATATACGATCCATAGAAATCATCTGAAATATTGTCTGTGTGTGAAATGTGTGTTAAATATTTGTCATGTGTAGACTATAATATTATGAATATAATTTGCCATGGTGGCTATGAAGTCTCCGCGTGCAGCGTTAGCATTTTAGTATTAGGTTAGCCAAGGAAAGGTTAAGCTAGTTATTTGCTTGTTTTTTTTAGCAACTCCTGAAAATAACATTCTCTATATGCTCAGTGTCAAATGTAGTTGATGGAAAGGTGGTAGTGAGAGGCTCGATGAGGAGGAATGAGGAGCCCACAGACTACAGGTTTCTGCTCAGTTATAGGGCCCGTTGGCCGAAGTCTGTGTTTGTTTTGATAGTCTGTCCGGACTAACAACTGCAGTTGCACTTTTCCCCTTTTTCTGTTGTTCAGATCATTTTCACTGTTCTTTCTTACAAACAGTACAGTAGCGTAATTAATTAACAGTAATTAATTCATGAATAAATACATAATTTCGAATCAGATCATAATGATATGGAAACATGAAATTAAAGGATATATTTTATAAACTCTGTATGCGTCCATAAAAAAAAAGGGCCGCTTATTAAACATGACGCTGGAATAGATCTAGAATGCGTTACTTTTTAATGTCCTGGTTGGTGGGTGGTCCGTGGGGGGCATAGAATGCATTACGTTTTTTGTCCCCACCACTTCTAAAACCAAACTGACGCCCTTGTGCTCTAGTCAGATAGAGAGGTGATGAACCTCGGCTCGTCAGATAAACAGTGGATGTAGCCGGCTAGCCGCAGGTGATAAGATGAAAAGAACGATTGACAACTTTTTGGTTAAGTTAAGGCCTGATTCGTCCGAAAATAACCACAACCAATGCTCTGACATGGAGCCATCAACCTCCCACGTTATGTCAAGCCCAGGTCCAGAGCTAGCATCCGGAGCTAGCATCAGATATTGAGCTAGCATCCAGAGCTAGCATCAGATAATGAGCCACATACGATCGACTCCGAGCCAGAACCAACTGAAATTAAAAGGGGTAAAGTGTATACATTTCTAAGAGAGTGGCTCGACCAGTTTCCCTGGCTAAAATACAGTAAAGCCGATTAATGCACTGCATTTACTGTAAAGTGTGGCAATAGTGCATCTGTGACTGGTTCTAAAAGATTTCGAATTGAAACGCTGAAAAAGCACAACGCATCTATGAAACACATTACCTGCTCAGTGTCCCCTCCCCCCGCTGCCTTTCAGCGGCAGCCAGCAGCAAACAGAGATGATAATCAAGTTGAACGTTGCCGACCATATTGCAAAAGTTCCCTTCACCAAGTTGAAGTCCGAAATAATTCTTCAGAAGAAAAATGGTTTGAACATAAACCCGACGTACAGCAATGATGTCGCGTGCGCAAAATTTACAAGAGTCATCACAGATACATTGAAAAAAAAGACGTCTGTGCTAATTGAACAGTGAGTACATGGCATTCCTGATCGTTCAGGAATGCGTCATTGTGTACGGCCGTATCTTGAGGAGAGGTAGACCGGTGAATATTTTGATATACTGTATATATTTAACCCAACTACAGGAGTTGGCCATCCGAAGGGCATGTGACTGCAATGGAGGATAGTCCATAAGACATTATGCCGAGATGTTCAGTTTGAAGCCCTTAAAACACTTGCAATTTTAATTTAGATTTTCTTTTTATTTAATTTATCTTGAGATGTTTTAAGTTTAAATTTCAGGCCAGTGAAGCACTTTAAGCACCAACACTTTTTCAGTAAGTTTGTAGAATTGTGCTTCAAATAAAGAACTTTATTTTGACCAGATTGCTAGTTAATAGACGTATATGGACAGCGATTTTTAAATAAATAAAGTGAACCTGTAAAACTGCGGTGTTAAATGCAATGCGTTTGAAAATTTGGGTGCACCTAACTTTTGTGCTGGTGCACCTAAGAAAAAAAGTTAGGCGCAACCAGTGTAAAAAGTTAGTCTGGAGCCCTGATCACTGACATCTAGTGGGCGGGCCCTAGGGGTGGGCGATATGTATCGTTTGCGAAATTATCGTGAATGTTGTTTTGACGATGAGTAATTTTGCAATATCGAGATATATATATATATATATATATATATATATATATATATATATATATATTTTATTTTATTTTTTTTTTTTTTCAATCGCCAAAAATCAATAAAGTGCGGCGCCAGTGGTCCTCTGCCCTTACCACGCCCTGCTTTGAACACTCTAATTTTTTCAAAGTAAACGCTTCGGACCCAGCGGGACACTCAGCTAAGAGCATCGAGGGGGCGCCGAGAGGCAGGGGCTGGGACAGACGGTAGCTCGCCTCGCGGCGGACCGTCAGCTCGATCACGAGATCCAACTACGAGCTTTTTAACTGCAGCAACTTTAAGATACGCTATTGGAGCTGGAATTACCGCGGCTGCTGGCACCAGACTTGCCCTTCAATTGATCCCCGTTAAAGGATTTAAAGAGTCCTGTATTGTTATTTTTCGTCACTACCGGCTCCCCGAGTCGGGAGTGGGTCATTTGCGCGCCTGCTGCCTTCCTTGGATGTGGTAGCCGTTTCTCAGGCTCCCTCTCCGGAGGGAGAAGTAGCCTGAGAAACGGCTCGCGGTTATCTAGAGTCACCAAAGCGGCCGTGGCAGCCCGAGAGGCACCCCGCATGGGTTTTGGGTCTGATAAATGCACGCATCCCCGAAGGTCAGCGCTCGTTTTGCATGTATTAGCTCTAGAATTGCCACAGTTATCCAAGTAACGGTAGAGCGATCAAAGGAACCATAACTGATTTAATGAGCCATTCGCAGTTTCACTGTACCGGCCGTGTGTGCTTAGACTTGCATGCTTGTGTTCATTTTATTGTGATCTTAATGCAAGTTTTAATTTTTTTTTTTAAATATCGTCAAAATATCTTTATCGTGAAAATCCTAAAAAATATCGAGATATTTTTTTTGGTGAAGCCAATAATGGCAACTTCCTTTCCATCATCGAGCTCTTGGCAAAATATGACCCAGTGCTACAAGAACTGATTAGCCGTCCTCCTCGCTCGATCAAGTACTTAAGCCCTCTGATACAAAACGAGCTGATCGAACTCCTGGCCAAACGTGTACAGAAAGACATTCTAGATGAATTGCACTCATCTCCATTCTTCTCAGTGATAATGGACACAACACAAGACGTGGCTAAAGTGGACCAGATTAGCCAAATTTTCAGATATGTCGTTATTGAGCGAGATAGCCGCGGGGTTGCCACTGATGTTGCAATCAAAGAGTCTTTTGTTGGCTTTCGTTAAGTTACCGACTCATCCGCCAGTGAACTAACCAAGGAGATAATCGCATCTGTGGAGGAGAGCGGACTGGACCTCTCCAAGTGCAGAGGGCAAGGGTACGACTACGATGGTGCCGCTAATATGTGCGGCATATACAGTGGTGTTCAGGCAAGAATAGCTGAGAAAGAGTCAACTGCTGTGTATGTGCATTGCGCCTCACACAACCTGAATCTCATCCTAAATGATGCGGTGAGGATACAGGAAGTGAGACAATTTTATGACATTGTGGAGCATATTTATGTTTTCTTTGGACACAGTATAAAGACATGGGCAATGCTCACAAATGAAGATCAGAGTGAGGCAACAGAAAACGGCTCCAACATCACATTGAAGAAATTGTGCCCCACCAGATGGGTATCTCGCTACAATGCAGTGAGTGCTCTGCGCTACAGATACGAGGACGCGATGAAGGCACTGACAAAAATAGCACTGACGAGCCAAAAGAAGGACGACCGGGACGAAGCAACATCACTGAGGCGCTTAATTGAGAAGTTCTCCTTTGTGTGTCTTGTTGTCCTCCAAAGCAAAATCTTGGAGCGGACGAATGTGGTGTCTAAGCTTTTACAGTCAAAAGAAACTGACCTGTCCACAGCAGTCCAGCTATTGGACTTCGCTATCGCAGACCTGTCTGCTTACCGTGAGCACTTTGAAGATTCCAAACAGGCAGCACAGGGCCTCTCGGAGAAGTGGGGTGTAAGCAAGGCATTTGAGAACACTCGGGTGAGAAAGGTGAAAGCGAACTTTGATGAACTGTGTCAAGACGAACGCCTTGCAGATGCCGAGTCTTACTTTCGAGTGCATGTGTTTAAAGCTGCAGTCTGCAACTCTTTTTCAAGCATAATGCCTGGAACTGTCCGGGGATTCTGAAAGTAGTACATTAAATACCCCAATACAAAAAAAAATGAGTTCTCTAGGTCCCCTATATGTCCCGCTAGGTCCCTCCAAAGCCAGCAGGTTTGTTTACAAAATTGCAGACCGGACCGGTAAAAGGTAACCAATCAGGTTTACGAGCTGGGCTCTGCTGCCTGTCAATCACCGATTGTGCACGCGCGATACAAGGTAGGCTCGTCCCCACGCTTATTTATCTAGACTATTGAACTTCATTACGGGCTAGTCTACTTACTGTGTCTTCCATGATCGCAAATGACAGGTGAGTTGATGAATGAGGAGTCGTGTAGGCGCATCTGGCGTGCACGTCTACGTGCACGAGTTCTCATGTGTTTTGAAGGGGCGGGACAGGAAGTTGAATAACTTTTAATTTTTCGGTTAAAAAATAAGCATTTCTTGCATTTTGCGACTACGGAGGTCACCGTTTTCAACTTCAAGCGTTCTGATAGATCATGTAAACTCTTAAAATGCCAAAAAGTAGGACTTTATGTATGACAACAACAAATCTTGCAGACTGCAGCTTTAATGCATGTCTCGATATTGTCATCTCTCAGTTGACCCAGCGATTCACTGGTTTGCGATCAACAGCAGAACATTTCAAAGCCATACAGCCTGTGACACTGTGCACCGCCACAGACGACGAACTGTTTCTGCAAGCAAGCAAACTGGTGGACATCTACAGAGATGACATAACGGCAGATTTCCCCATTCAGCTGCTGTCATTCCGTGCTTGTCTAAAACACCGCATTTCACGAATGAAGACAGTGCGAGAGTTGACGAAGATGCTTCTCGTTGAGAACAGCTGCATCACAGCAAGTTTTGGAGAAGTTTGCACAGTTCTCATGATCTTCCTCACAATCCCAGTGACAGTGGCCTCTGCAGAGCGTTCCTTTTCCAAACTAAAACTAATCAAAAACTACCTGAGGAGCTCAATGGGACAGAGTCGTCTCTCTGTCAATTGAGAATGCCAGTGCACGTCAGCTGGATGTACAGGATATTATTGAAGAGTTTGCGCAGAGGAAGGCACGGAAGATGCATCTATGATGTGAGTAAAAACTTTATTTATCTTAAAATAGTCATGTATTAAGCCTAATTGTTGGGTTGTGTTTATTCTGACCTGAGAGTGTGTTTATTATGGTGCGCCGTCATCAATGCGTTTTCATTAATTTGGTGCGCCGTCACCATTTTTCTGTGTGTATGTTGAGTTTATTGGGTGTTAACTCTGGCCTATTGTGCGTTTATTACGATGCGCCGTCATGGATGTGTAGGCTAGGCCTATATGTTTTCATGGCAATGGTGCGCCCTCACCAGCATGTTTGTGATGTGTGATCAGAAACTACTGAGAATTGCATAATTGTATGTTCTTGGCCTATTTATGGAACTGTCGCCCTATCCTGGACCTTTATCACATGTTGTACGGAATATAGGGCCCACCTAGACAATGTTGCTTATGGGCCTATTGTTGTGTCGTTACGCCACTGAGTGTGTGTGTATAAGGACTCAAAAATGGCACCTGTTAAGAGACACGCTTACGACGCAGACTTCAAACTAAAGGCTATGAGTCACGCAGTAGAACATGGCAATAGAGCAGCTGCGAGAGAATTCAATATTCAATCAATGGTACAGAAGTGGAGGAAGCAAGAAGATGACCTGCGGCAGGTAAAGAAGACCACACAGCGTTTCCGCGGGAACAAAGCGAGATGGACACAGTTGGAGGACAAAATTGAACAGTGGGTTATTGAACAGAGAGCAGCGGGTAGAAGCGTCTCTACAGTCTCTATTCGACTGAAGGCAACAGCGTTAGCACGGGACATGAATATCAGTGTAAACAGGGCGTTCTAAGTTAAACTGCGAGCTGCGTGGGAGCAGTGGATGACAGAAGGCGAACACACATTCACCAAGGGAGGGAGACAGCGCCGGGCGACTTACGCTACTATCTGCCAATGGATGGTGGATGCCTGGGCTAAGGTATCAGTCTCAACTGTGTCCGAGCTTTCACGAAGGCCGGAATCATCACTGAACTGCCAGGTAACAGCAACGACACAGACTCGGATAATGACGAGATGGATCCGGGCATGCTGGATGCCGTAATCGCCCAACTGTTTAACTCGGACACTGAAGAGGAAGAATTTGAGGGATTTGTGGACGAGGAATGAACTGAAAAAGTGTGTGTATTGTGTTCTATTTTACGTGTTATAACTGAACAACTTTGAGAGTTATTGGGAATACGCTAGGGTTTGATTTAGCGGTATCAGTTGTTGATACTGAGCAAGGTTGGGAGTTATTGTGAATAATTTTAATAAAGTTTGACTGACTGACTGTTTTGTTTCGCTTAATGCGCCTTAAAGGCCGGTGCGCTTTATATATGAAAAAAGATTGAAACTAGACCATTTCTTGACAGTGAGCTTTATAATCCAGTGCGCTCTATAGTGCGGAAAATATGGTAGTAAAATAAGCACTACGTCAGAGAAATAATTGGATCACTCCACTATATGACACCTTTCAGGAGCCCTTTAAAAAGTTCAAGTATTTGCCCCACTTTGCTTCATGTACATCCAGTCTGCCCGGTCGTTTATATGACATTTTTTCGAATTCACATTTTTTTGTGAATCTCCACAGCCCACTCTCGAAGAGAGGGCACCCCCTCCGTCTTCCATCCGAGATCTGTATAGCTTCTTAATAATCTCTAGTGTAATGACTCAGTTGATCCACCAGTGTAAAAAGTAATAATTACCTTGTAAAAGTTGATTATCTGAACTAAAATTACACTGAACGGTAATCAAGGAGTGCATCCGAGATACTAAAAAAGGTACAAGGATTGTTTGGAGAGCTTGGTACTACAGCAGCGGTCCAAAATGGCTTTAAACCCTGATGGAAGTGAAAAATTGATGAAAAATGGAAAAGTAGTGTCTCAATAAGGTCAAAATGTTATAAAAGTCTATGTGTTTACGAATAGTTTTTCGTCTTAGAAAGTGGTAGCTAATTGTTAAAAAGTATACACATTATATAATTAATTTTTCCTAAAGTATTTGGTCTGCCTTGTGAGGGGCTGCATGTCAGTTAATGATCAACAGGACTGGGTCAGGGTTGTGGGTTGGTTACGTACGCTGCTACCGCTGTCCGTGGGCCGCCTCCGCTGGCAGCTCTTGTTTTTGGGGGGTTTGTTTGCAGACGCACCCTGACAGAACACGTCAGTCCACTCGGTCAGTGGTGTTTGACAGATGGAAAGCAGAAAGAACAAGGGTGGCGCAGAGAAGGCTAGAATTAAAAAGAGGAAAGCTGTGGAAACAGACGCAGCTAAATATGCCAAAATGGGAAACTTTTTCACTACAACGAGCTTGCGGTTCGTAACGTCAAATGAGGACAATGAAACGGGTAATATGTTGAACTCTGCCTGCAAACCACCGTTCAAGTTAAATAATTATCAATGTATTAGCAATGTATTTTGTCCTTTATCTATTTATAAATTCATTAATTCATTCTGTTTTTCTCTGTTTTGTAAGAAAGAGATTATGAAAGATTCAGAAATCTGTTTCAGTTGTCTTACTTTGTGTCTGAGGGTCCAGCTTCATCACTGATGTCTGGAGGTTGACCTATGGACCAGTCACTCTTCACAGACAGACAGTCGGATGTTGGAGACTCTGCTCTCCATCTGTGGTGCTGACCTCTGCAAACACAAACATGCTGTTATTCATATACACAAACACCTAAAATTATATATATGAGGAAAATAAATCACTTCCTGAAGTGAATCTAGTTCCTTCACCTCGTTCTTTCATCAGTTCGATCTATCACATCTGTGACATATTTGGTCAAAGCATCTGTCTATCATGTATAGATACAGAATATATAAATATATACACATATATATTCTGTATATACTATATTTATACATGTTTAGATATATATATATAGAAACAAAAATAAGGTTAAAGTCAGCCTGAATATTTCCAACCTGCTTCACACCCTGTTTGGGTTGCCAGTATACGTTGCCATGGTGATATCCCAGATAAGAAGCTAACCCCCCCCCCCCCATGAGCAGTTCTCTTACTTTGTGTCTGATGGTTCTGGAGGTCTGGATGGGTTCCTGTTGGCAGAGCGACCGCTGGATGCTGCAGACTCTGCTCTGTCCATCTTCTGGACTTCAGTCAGTCTGAGAGAAGAAAAGAATGAAGACAAACACGTCTGTTCAGGTCTCACAGCCAAACTGAAACAAGCTTTAACCTCCTGCTTTTCTTTCTGTTCCATGTCAGAAGGAACTTTTAGAGAAAGGAGAAGTCAGTTGTTGCCTTCTTCATCAGTCAGACCAACAGCTGCCTCACATCCAACACTCTGAACTAAACAGTGAATGAGAAAGCTGAAACAATCTGAACTTGATGGTTTTACACCCGAGTTGGATCAGTTCTTTGTATCAGAGCCGTCCGATCAGCTTAGTTTCAGCACCAGAAACAAGCTGCTGAGTTCTGCTTCTTCTTCCTCTGCAGGCCACAGAGAGGAAACCCACTCAGAGACTCTGACAGTGAAATAAGAAGAAGGTTGTTCACACTCACCTGATTCTGACTTCAGGTTTCCTCCTGCTGCTGTCCACTCAAAATGGAGCCTGAACTAGTGATGGGTCATGCACACAAGCATCGGCTCTGAGAGCCGGCTCTTTGTAGTGAATCAGCTGAGCCGGCTCCAAGTTTTTTTTCCATTTGCTGCTTAGTTTTCACTTTCAGTGCTCAGTCCCAGCTCGGGTTACGACAGAGCTTTCTTATGATTGGCCAGCATAGCGACCAGCATGCGGCATTCACGTGAGAATTAAGGAAGTATAAACAGAGAGGGGGGGGGGACAGTGAGGACTGAGGAGCGTGTGTGCGTCTTGCATTGTCGTGTAGTTTACCAGGACACGAGAAAGCGAAGCAGCATCTGGCTGCAGTTTAAAGATATTGGGAACAACAAAGCAGAGTGCCTTCACTGCAAAACGAAGGTCACTATAAGTGTTGGAAAAATGTAAATAGATTTTCATTTTGAGTAAACAACATTTTATAGACAGACATGTAGTGTGTGAACTTTGCTGAGTGTCATTAAAGTAATTAAAGGGAACTGAGAAACTGTGCTCTGGTCTTCCCATGCAACCACTCAACACGTGAGGAACTCGATGTCCCAGTGAAACATTTGTTGCATCTTGCTCACAAGATTGTTTTACGTATGCTGATTGTAACTAAGCTGTGTAATAAAAAGAACTACACGGGGAAAGTCGGATGGAGTCGTTTGAGCACGGGTGAAGGAGTAAGTTCTGTCACTCCGTCCGGCTCCCCTTGCAAGTAAAAATACAATCTTGTGCACTGTGTGTTTTGTTGATCACTGGGGTTGTCTTGAGTGAACTGTGTTCCAGCTGGGTTAACTTTAAGACCCAACATTTCTTGGTCCTTCGAGCCGGATTCCAACACATCGCCGTCTGCCGAGGAGGGAGAAGACACACCGAAGTCTGTCGACAGCCAGACGTCCAGGACGCCTGACAAAGATCTGGGAAGTGAATTCGTAGCCAGGCCGGTGATTAGTTGTCTGATCTTCCCTCGTTGGACGACGATTGACGGAATCCAGAGACAGCTCCAGTGACAAAACAACAATGAAATAAGGTAAGAGAGCGACTATAACCGCGGTTAAACGTATACGAAAGGCTTCTGCGCCAGAAGGAGGATAAAACAGGTGTCTCCGCCGTAAGAGAGTAAAAAGAGTGAATGAGCAAGTGTGAGTGTGAATGCCACTGGTGGAAGCAGCAGCACGGACTGAAACCTAACGGTGTTAACGTAAATCTGTGGTCTGTTGAAGTACACAAAGTAGTGGATTAAATGTTTTAGGTATCTAAAAAGGCACGTTGCCTGTACGAGACGACAAGTTGACATAATGGGGGGCGGCACGAGCAAACCTGCCCTAGAAAGGGATTGTAAATATATGGAACAATACTGTGATAAAAGTGTTATGTGTTTGGACAAATGGGAAAAGAAATATGGGTTCAAGGGCAAATTGATAGAAGTCGATTGTAAGGCGCTGGTGGACAAACTCCGTGTGAGTGTAGCAAGTAAGAGAGGAAAGCAGAGAGAGAAAAAAAAATTGCAGCTTCAAATGGCAATAGTGTGGCTCCAGCAAGCTCAGAGAAGGAAAAAAAGGCGAGATGAGACAGCGTTGCAAGCAGTGGTAGCAATTAAACCTGAACCTGGAGCCACTTCAGATGCATATAAAATACGAAGGGCAGAAGAAGAAGAGGAAGTATTCAGTAAGCCAGAGAGTTTGATGAAAACACGGTCAAAAGTGCAAAAACCAAAGCCAGAAGTGTTCAGGACCTACCCGTCCCTCACAGTGCTAAAACAAAGATACAGAGTGGCTGACGCCACGACCAGACCCTCCGCCAAAGGGGATTTATCCTATGATGGAAGTGGCAAATCCACACTTTGGCGTGGACGACGATGAATACAGAACCATACATGTATTCAGGCCATGGACTGATGCTGAGTGTTCTGATGCTTGTAAAAGTTTGCCTGATGCGAGGGTTAATGTGGGGGATTTCATAAACAAGCACAGGCAGCTTTGTAATTCATACAGACTGAACGGCTCAGAAATGGAAGTCACCTTTAGGAGGTGTCTGACACATGACTGGGCTCGGGTCAGGGGCGAGTTTACAGGGTTAGCCAACGATGACACAACACTAGCCCATGATGCAGCTGCACTTACGCAGCAGAGAGACGCAGTGACATATTTAGAGTGCGACCAAACTACACCAAAATCTCTCAGTGTAAGCAAAAGGAAGCAGAGGATGTATTTGAATACAGGAGCCGCCTGGAAACTGTATTCAGGCAGCACAGTGGACTGCAAGAAGAAGGGGGTGCAGACACCCCTACCAACAACAACTAAAGCAAGCCCTGATGGCCGGCTTTACTCACCCAATTTCAGATTTTATCAGAAAACACAATGTGAATCACTCAACGGACACAGTCACAGAGTGCATGAATTGGGCACAACATGCGCAAAATGTAATAACAGGCCGAAAGAAAAAGGCTGCAGCAGCTGCCTTCATTGTAGACGATGCAAGCGATTCACAGATTTTCTACATGGGACGCCCAGGTGGCAGAGGCAGGGGTCGGGGTGGAGGAAGGGGTTGGAACAGACAGTCTCCAGGTTTCAGAAGAGAAATGAGGTGCCAGAGATGTAATAAGCTAGCCTGATTAACATAGACTTTCAAATCTCTTCGAGATTCTGGTCTGACCAAGACCATAACGAATACGATTCGAAATGGCCTGGTCAACCCGCCTCCCTCGGGTTGCTACTGGTTGTGGCCAGAAAAGGCTGTGCCTAAGCTTAAGCCAATCACACCACTCTTTCCTCTGACGTATGATTTAGCTACCAGCGGGGCTAACTGGTAGATTAAACTCTTACCAAAGCCAGTAGGGAGCAAGGCGAAAACGTCTTTCCTGTCAAGAAATGATTCAAGGGCTGTTCTTTGCTCGATTTTTAACGAGAATCTCCCGTCGAACACTTTCATTACAGCATCTACAGCAGTGTCAAAAGCTTGATGCTGCTCCATGTTGATATTGAATGAAGCGCTTCCGTGTACAATCCATGGGTTGAGTGGCAGTTCAACCACGTCACTACCTTGAACACGCCTCTACCCTGGGCCGTTGCCGCTGCTCAAAGTTGATTGCTTCCCGACAAAGTGGGTGGAGTTCCCATTTTTTCGGGAACTCGAATCCACCTGAATGAGCAGTTTGCCTGAGTAAGTGTAGCAGAGCCGAAGGTGTTGCGTCACTGCGAGGGCGGAGCCTGGGTAGTAATAAGCCTGGTCATCTGGCACGGGACTGCCATAGTGGAGGAGGGTGTGACCACCCCAGAGGATCTGAGTCACAGCCTCCATACAACCCCAATTATACCAGCTGAAGCAAGCAGGTGGAACGGCCCACTGCGGAAGGGCCTGCTCCAGGCCACCTGTATGTGGTTGACATTACACAAATAATGTTAAGCCTATCCACACAAAAACAAAAACCCATAAGAGACATTGAAGTAAATGGACAAAAAGTGTCATTTCTCTGTGATTCAGGAGCGGACAAAACAGTACTTAAACAAGAAGTTCTAGGATTTAGAATGTATGTAAAATCAGCAAATGGCCAAGTAAATGTTCAAAGTGTGACATGTCCTTTATGGTTCAGAGATCCATTAACTGGTCAGAGTGGAAAAGGACCTGTAGTGTATTCACCACAGTGCCCTGTGAATTTATTAGGAAGAAAAATGATGGCAAAATAACGGATTTCCATAGTACCAACCACTGATGGTGTGGTGGCTGTGGGACCAGATGAAATCTCTCCTGAACAAGTACTAGTCCAACAAGGCACAACTGTGCCTCACTATTACTGGTCATTAGACATGTCATCACCCAATATTGCAGGAACGGGGCAACAGCTGTTAGCACTAGCCCAGACAGTACAGGACGAGCCTTACGACATACACAAACCTGAAGAACTTCATGTCACAATTAGGTATAAAGATACACCAGGGCCTGATAAAACATTTGACAAGCAGTTTTCCAAACTAGGTCCACAAAGAGTGACCATAAGAGCAATCTACACAGATGGCAAGGGGAAAACAGGTTGCAGTGTACTTATACCTGAAGAGTCAAAACGACTACAATGGAATATGAGCACTCCCCATATGTCCTTAACTAAAGCAAAAGGAGACTCGTGGGATGACATAGAACAACTTGTCTCCAGGGGGGAGAGAACACTGGGGTGGAAAGAAAGTCACCAGGGGTGGGAGAGAAATGAGAGTAAAGGCCTTCTGAGGAAAAAGTTAAGATGGGTTACCACCCTGACACCTCATATTCATTTGGATGATCCACTTGATGAACAAACTGAATGATATGTGATAGACCTAGCTGATCATCCTGAATTGCAGGATGTACCTGAAAAGGTGTGGTCAAAAGGCAAAACAGATGTGGGTTTGATGACTGTAAGGGAAAAATTAATTCACATATACATTGTATGAGTGTTACTCTGTATCACCCGGTAATAACTCATTTAAGACACTTGTTTTTCTCTTTCCTTCCTCTTTCAATGAGGGTATTGTGCTCTTATGATTGAACAACTTTAAGGAGTTTGACAGGGAAGATGGCACGATACCGAGGGGCCTTGGCTGTAGAAAGGGAGGAAAGATAGATAACAAAGTCTTGAACATATCAAAGGAGTGACTACGTATTAACCTGTATATTAACTGACTTGTTTTCGCCTAAGAGTCAGAGCAACTCTGAACTCTGTTCTGTGTTGTTCTCTCTTGCAAGATATTATTAAAAATATCTTATCTGAGGAGAAGAGGGGTCACGTGACCAAGATGGCAGCTCGGTAGAGAAGCTCCGAAACCATGGACTACTTTTCTTTTAAAATACTCTTACAAACTTTCAACAACTCTCAAAAAAGCTACAGTGCTGTTATGTCAAAGTCTGCTGCAACAAAACAGTGCGACATCTTCACTCGAGGACGCAAGCCAAATACTAAAAGTCCGGAGAGTGACGAAGGTGCTAGCATGCCTAACGTTACCATACACGAGGTACTGAGCGAGCTAAAATCATTACGGTCGGACTTTGGAACAAAGTTGGATAATATCGACATAAGACTGACCGGAATGGCGAATACTATGGCTGCGTTGGAAGGTAAAGTGACGGAGATAAAACGTAATGTTTTGACTAATACAACCCGTCTAGGAGAAGCCGAAACTCGCATTGACCAAACAGAGAGGGCAGTTGGGAAAGTCGAGACAGCATTAGATTTGCAGCAAATAATAAACTGCTCACTTCAATCAGGCACGTTTCCTAAACCCTTATAAGTAGCTGCCATCAAGCCACTCCTAAAAAAGAGAACATTGGATGCTTCCATTTTAACCAACTACAGACCCATCTCAAATCTTCCTTTTATAGCCAAGATTGTTGATAAAGTGGTTTTTAATCAACTCAGTAACTTCTTGAACTCCAGTGGACTCCTTGACAAATTTCAGTCAGGCTTCCGACCTCACCACAGTACAGAAACGGCTCTTATTAAAGTGTTAAATGACATAAGGTTGAACACTGACTCAGGCAAGGTGTCAGTTCTGGTATTGTTGGATCTCAGTGCTGCATTTGACACTGTGGATCACAGTATACTG